>NC_023750.2:14553140-14632276 GCF_000499845.2 Phaseolus vulgaris | reverse complement strand
ATTTATTTGTGTACTGTTTTAAAACTGTTAAAACCATTTTAAAAAGCTTTTCAAAACCATTAAAACGAAAGCCTTTTTAACAGAGAAGAAATAAACAGATTCTTTCTCCATAAAACAGATTTATTTGTGTACTGTTTTAAAACTGTTAAAAACATTTCAAAAGACTTTTCAAAAACCATTTAACCACACCATGTGCTTGATCTAGACTTGGTTAGGCATCTAGGATAGGTTACACAGCAAAAGGCAATCATACACACTTACAAGCCTAATTACAGATGAATCTAAAAACCTATTACAATCTTCAAAGCACTCATGCCATTTTCTTCATCAAACACACATCAAGCCTTGGTAGGGAAGAAGCTTCCTCCAGCTTCAACAATCTCCCCCTGTTTGATGGAGACAAATTCCCTTTGCTTTGCACAGCTTTGAAGAAAGATCATGACCAAATCTGTACAGAACCATATACACAGAAAACAGGTGTTAAAGCAGAACAACAGATTTAGAAATGATATACCTGCAGATTTAACATCTGAATCATATCAGCAGCCTCTGTGAAAATCATCTGCAGAACCTGTACCAGGCTATTCTTAGGCTGTTCTCTAGGCTATTCTTCTCCCCCTTTGGATTCATCAAACAGAATGGGAGCACAAAATACCACAGAAACAATAATAGCCATACATAACAGTTCAAATAAAACCAATAAACCATAAAGGTTCATTACAAATCACAAAACAACTAAAAACCAGTGCAGAAACGAAACAGTACAGATTAATTCCAAATTGCTCAACAACATAGAAAAGATAAAGACTTAGAAATAGGATCACTTGTTGTTGTAATAAAGCTCAGCTAGCTGCACTTGAACTCCTTCAAGTTGGTCATCCAAGTGTTGAAACCTAGCGTAGGTCATCTCATAGTGTGCTTTCTGCTCATATGTGAGTGTGTCCAGCCTGCTTAGCACTTGCCTTTCAAACATAGACAAAGGTTCACCTCTGTATTCAGGTGCCTCATATGCAACCATTGCATTTTGGCTTGTAGCAGCAATATCCTCATGTCCAGCAGAGTGTACTGGTGATGCATCCATGTTCTGCACTCCATCAGCATTTTCTTCTTCATTTTCTGGATCAGCAGCTTCATTTTCAGCTCTGTTTGCAGCATTCCTTCTGAATATCCAACTATCATCTTCCTTTTGAAATCCCATCTTGAGGAGAGTGGAGTTGTCTATCTCACTTGCTGCCTTAATTGTGTCATTTCTTTCATTTGTAGTGTCAACTTCAAAGTAATCAATTAGCTTTGACACAAAAATTGCATATGGAAAGCGATAGTCTGGTAACCTTGTTGATTTGAGCATATGCTCCACCATAGTACTTACCCAATTTACCTTGAGTTGATTCATGATGCAGTATAGTAAAATCAAGTCCTCTTCATGGAGAGTTGCATGATTACTTCCTCTTGGAGTAAGCTGCCAAGCAATGATGTAGGCAAGGAGTCTTGGAATGATTGTGAGATTTCCAGCATGAAATCTAGCCACTGGTTCAGCAGGATTCCTCACACAACTTCTGTAAAACAGCATCTTGTTGAATCCCTGGATTCCAGCAGTGTTCCCTTTGCTTACCTTCATTCCAGAGTATTTGATTCCTCCCACATTGCTCCATATTTCTCTTGTAATCTTCAGTTTCACACCTTTCACATGGGAGACCAGATTTTTGCCATCTTGAACCAAGTTGCTGTAGAAGACTTTCACCAAATCTGGATATACATTTCCAGTCATCTCTAGAAAGTTCTTCAGCTTTTGATGCTTGAGCAAGGTCTTTGCTTCAGTCAGATTTTCTTCTCTCAGCCAGGAAAATTCCAGCACTTTGGGTGCATTGACTTGCTTCCTGCTTGTCTCATGAATGTATCTTGTCATTGCTTCAGAATCTCCAGCAAACCATTTCTCCAGAATGCCTTGGTTGCTGCTGGATTGCTCTTTGGATTTCTTCCTTCTGTGTGATGAGGATGCCATGCTTAATCTGTGTTTTCCTGCATCAGTTTATTAACATACAATTCTAGAGAAAAAAAAAACAGCACAGATTATTACTCAGAACAGAAATGAAACCTGTGGTGAAGCAATTGTGAACCTGGACAGCTTATAGCACAAATGAGAAAGTGTGAGAAAGAACTGATTTGAGCTAGGTTTTTATAGAGCTTAAATCAGATTTTGGAAATCACCAATTGTAAAAGAAAATCACTTAAATCAGATTTCAGCAATTATGGATTAAAAGGAAAATCAATTTGATATGCTTCAGATTTTATTCCTGTGGTGCAGCAGATTCAGTTATTGATTTGCACAAGAATATATTGGAACCAGATTTTAATTTGATAAATCAAATCTGTTGCACTTACACACAATCCAATCAGTTGGGATACCCACAAGCTAATTGGCATAGACCTGCTGGTTAATAACCGTAAAAGCAGTCAACAATAAAGTGAGAGAGAGAAAAATAAATCTTTCTCTTTCCTAGTCACAGCTGTGATTTCTGAAACAGGGAACGAAACATGTTAAAACATAAAACAACAGATTGAAATTTTCACTGCAGAGGACAATTCAAGCTAATAATCCCCAATTCATTTAAAAGAAAGTGAAACCTGTCTTTAGCAAGTGGTTTAGTGAATAGATCAGCTAATTGAAACTCAGTACCAATGAATTGTATATCACATGTTCCATTAGCTATATGTTCTCTTAAAAAGTGATGTCTAATTTCAATATGTTTAGTTCTAGAATGCATGACAGGATTCTTAGACAAATTTATGGCACTTGTATTATCACACTTTATAGGTATGTTATTTAACAGAATACCAAAATCACTTAGCTGCTGCCTTAGCCATAAGGTTTGAGCACAACAACTTCCAGCAGCTATGTATTCTGCTTCTGCTGTGGAGAGAGCAACACAAGCTTGCTTCTTGCAATGCCAAGAGATTAGACTTGATCCAAGCATGTGACAAGTCCCACTTGTGCTCTTCCTATCAACTTTGCAACCTGCAAAATCAGAATCTGAAAAACCAATCAAGTTCAAGGATACCTTGTTAGGATACCACAATCCAACATCCTTAGATCCTTGCAAATATTTCAGAATTCTCTTTGCTGCATTGTAGTGTGATTCCTTTGGATCAGATTGATATCTAGCACATAGACATACAGCAAACATAATGTCAGGCCTGCTGGCAGTTAGATATAATAAGGAACCAATTAAACCCCTATATTTCGTTTGATTCACTGATTTTCCTGCAGAGTCTTGATCCAGCTGACAATTTGTTGAAATAGGAGTGCTAATTGCTTTGCATTGGTCCATATCAAACTTCTTGAGCAGTTCCTTGCAATATTTTTCTTGACTTATGAAATTCCCATCCTTGAGTTGCTTAACTTATAGACCAAGGAAGAAGTTCATTTCTCCTAACATTGACATCTCAAACTCACTTTTCATGGTTTTCACAAAGTCTTCACACATCTCTTCATTTGTGGATCCAAAGATAATATCATCTACATAGACTTGCACAAGTATGATATCTTCACTTTTCTTCTTTAGAAAGAGAGTTTTATTTGAATTGCCACGGCTATATCCTTGAGACAGCAGAAATTCACTTAGCCTTTCATACCATTGCCTAGGTGCTTGCTTTAATCCATATAAGGCTTTCTTAAGCCTGAAACATGTTCTGGATTCTTGTGATCTTCAAACCCTGGAGGCTGAGATACAAACACCTCTTCATTGATGTAGCCATTTAGAAATGCACTCTTGACATCCATTTGAAATAGCTTGAAGCCTTGTATGCTGGAAAATGCTAGAAGAAGTCTGACAGCTTCAAGACGTGCTACTGGTGCATAGGTTTCACCAAAATCAATACCTTCTTCTTGGTTATACCCTTTAGCAACCAGTCTTGCTTTATTTCTAGTGATAGCTCCATGTTCATCCATCTTGTTCCTGTACACCCACTTGGTTCCTATGATGTTCATCTCATGCTTCCTTGGAACCAAAGTCCACACTTCATTGTATTCAAACTGATTTAGCTCTTCCTGCATTGCTGTTATCCAATTGCTGTCTTGCAGTGCTTCTTCCAGGTTTTTAGGTTCAATCTGAGACACAAAAGCTACTGTTCTGCAGAAGTTATTGAGTGAATTCCTTGTTGAGACTCCTTTCTCAATTTTACCAATCACATTGTCAAGAGTGAGATCCCTTGGAGTCTTCCATTCTTTAGGCAGTCCTGCATTCACAGTAGATTCTTTGACAGAATTTGGATTAGTAGCATCAAGCTCACTGGATTGATTCTGTTGCATAATTGTTCTTAAATCATCCATACCAGGTTCATCCACAACAGATTTGGGCACAGAAAAATCTGTTTCATCAAACACAACATGTATGGATTCTTCAACAGCAAGCAATCTTTTATTATATACTCTATAAGCATGACCATTTATAGCATAACCAATATGTATTCCTTCATCTGATTTAGGATCAAACTTCCCCAGATTATCTTTACCATTATTTAAAACAAAGCATTTGCAGCCAAACACCCTAAGATGACTAATGCTAGGCTTCCTTCCTTTATACAATTCATAGGGAGTTTTCTTAAGGATTGGTCTAATCAATGTTCTGTTAAGCACATAAGAAGCAGTATATACAGCATCAGCCCAAAAATATTTAGGTAAACCAGATTCATTTAGCATAGTCCTAGCTAACTCTTCTAGTGATCTATTCTTTCTTTCCACAACACCATTTGTTGGGGTGTCCTAGGAGCAGAATAACTATGTATGATCCCATGTTTTTCACAATATTTATCAAACTTTGCATTTTGAAATTCTCCCCCATGATCACTACGAATCTGTTTTATCCTATTTTCATTCTCATTATGCAGAACCTTAGCAAGTTTCTTAAAGGCTTTATATGCATCATTTTTAGAAGCAAGAAACAAAGTCCATGTATATCTTGAAAAGTCATCAACAATCACCAAAGCATAGTAATTTCCAGCTAAGCTAGCAGTCCTAGATGGTCCAAACAAATCCATATGCAAAACATCCAAAGCTTTATTTGAAGAAACCATATCTTTTGACTTAAAGGAAGTTCTAATCTGTTTTCCCTTTACACAGCATCACACAACCTGTTATTTTGAAACTTTATGTTTGGTAAGCCAGAAACAAGTTCCTTAGATTTTAGCTTATTCAAGTGATTTGTGTGAATGTGAGCTAGTCTCCTATGCCACAGCCATGACTCATCATTTTTAGATAGCAAACACTCATTTTCAGAACAGCTCTTAATAATGTCTAGGAGATAAATGTTGTTTACCCTTTTTCCAGTGAACAGCACCTTACCAGAATTTTCATTTGAATTGTACAAGTATTTGCTTCGAAATTGACCTTGTATCCCTTGTCACACAGCTGGCTAATGCTTAGAAGACTATGTTTTAGCCCTTCAACATATAGAACATTTCAATTGTAGTTGAGTCTTTAGTACCAACATCTCCTCTTCCAAGAATTTTTCCTCTATTGTTATCTCCATATGTGACATGCCCTTCAGCTTTGAGTTTCAGATTTATAACTGAGTCACATCACCAGTCATGTGCTTTGAGCAGCCACTGTCTAGATACCACTGATTTCTCCTGCTGTTTTTCTGCAACAAAACAGATTTAGCACATATGGTACCCTTTTAGTCTAGGGTCCAACATGATTAATACCTTTCCTTAGGAAGCCATTTGGCTAAACCTTTAGGAACAAAATATTTCCTAGCCTTACATGTTCTAGATACATGACCAGATTTCATACAATAAAAACATGTTGCAGTATGCATTGTTTTTGAATTACTAAAAGAGGAAAAACCTGTTTTGGAAGGAACAAAGAAACTTGACAGCTTTTTCACATTTCTTTTTATTCCAGGATTATATCCTAAACCATTTTATTGAAAACAGCATTTTGTGAACCTAATAAGGTTTCAAGATTTTCTCTTCCCTTAGTGAAATTTGAAAGTGTTTTCAACAAATACTCAACCTGTTTTTCCAGCTTTTTGCGATTATCACAAGTTTTAATTGATGCATGCAAACATGTCAATTCAAGACTAATTAATTCAGTTTTAGCTTTGTGCAGTTCTTCTTCAAGAGTTTTACCTTTGGTTCAAGTACCTTATTTACTTTATTCAATCTGTTGCACATTACAGCCAACCTGTTTGCTTCATCATGAGTTTCCTTAAAGGCTAATAGCAGTTGATCATAGTTTTCAGAATCAGTGGAGAAATTACTTACTGAGTCAGAGTTGGATCCCTCATCATTCACCATGAAGCAAAGATTTGCTTTTTCACTTTCAGTTGAAGAATCACTAGATGAGGATACATCATTTTCTTCCCATGAGATATATGCTCTTCTACCTTTCCCTTTGTCATTCTTCTTGCTTGCTGATTTTTCTTTACTTTGATTGTTTGGACAATCAGCTTTTATATGACCTGGTTTACCACATCCAAAACACGTGTAATTGGAAGAATTTGAATCAATAGGTTGTTTGGAATACCTCTTTCTCTGCTGAGTTCTGTCACGGTTTTTCTTTCTAAGAATCTGCTGAATTTCCTGGTGAGCAGACTCACAGTCTCATCATGTTCTGGATCACCTTCTTCCTCACTTGCATCATGTTCTATGGTAGTTTTCAGAGCAATTCCTTTGGCCTTCTTTTCCACTGTTTCTTGTTCTTTCAATCTTTTCAGCTCAATTTCATGTTCTATCAGCTTTCCAAAAAGTGCAGCAGTGGAGATCTTGGATAAATCTCTGGATTCTGAGATTGCTGTTACCTTAGGCTGCCAGCTCCTATCAAGACATTTTAATACCTTTATGTTGAGCTCTTCCTTATTAAAGACTTTACCAAGGCCAATGAGGTGATTTACAATATGTGTAAATCGTTTCTGCACATCTGCAATACTTTCTTCAGATTGCATTCTGAATAGCTCATACTCCTGAATGAGTGAGTGCTTCCTTGCCCGTTTCACATCATCAGTTCCTTCATGAGTCACCTCTAGTACATCCCACATCTCCTTTGCTGAGTTACATTGAGAGACTCTAAAGAACTCATCCATATTCAGTGCAGATGTGATGATATTCTTGGCTAACGAATCATATTGGGCCTTTTTCTTCTCAGTTTCACTCCATTCAGACCAAGGCTTCTTTATTGTTTCATCTTTGACAACCTGCATAGGTATAAAAGGTCCACTGACCACTGCATCCCAGATTCCCATGTCAATAGATTCCATAAAGATCTTCATCCTGATTTTCCAGAAAGCATAGTTAACACCACCAAACATAGGAGGTCTATTAATAGATGCACCTTCAGCAAAAGGCATTTTAAACTCAGACATCATACACACACTTGAGCAAAATACAAGCCCTAGCTCTTGATACCAATTGTTGGGTCTATTAGTGTCTAAGTTCAAGAGGGGAGGGGTGAATTGAGCTTATAAACTTTTCGCAAGAACACACAATTTTTCAGTATTCCAGAGGCAAAAAGAACAGATTGATTTTACACGAAACAGATTGATTTTTCAGAGCAGTATTGGCACAATCTGAATTTTGTTCACTGTAAAATTGTGATCAACAGAGAATCAGAACAGAACCAGATCAGCTTATTATTGTGAGGATAAAGGATATAGCTATGCTTAGAGATCAACCAAAATTACACAACACAAGATCTCAAGAGAAATGTTCCTTTCACAGGTTTTAATGAATGGTCAGTTTGTTCACAATTCACTTAAGCCATTATATGCAGCAACCTTGTTTATGATCAGAAACCTTTAACAAAACAGGAAGAACAATTTTCACTTAACCCAGAATTAACAGATTCAATTTAAAAAGAACAGATTTAGTTCTTGACAGGATTAAGCAAAGACAGAAAAGAGTGCAGGGATGAGAATGCAAGATACACACGTTTTTATACTGGTTCACTCATACAGAGCTACATCCAGTCTCACCTTACCCCAAGGTGGAATTCACTAAAAAAACAGTGCCAATTACTTACAAAACCAGCAGTTCTTAAACCCTACAAGAACACCACATACAATGCTGAAAAACCCTATTTCAGCACACCTTGCACTCCAAGAAACCCTATCAAGGAGTGACTAACACTTACACCTTTACAAAACAGAATAAAGGAAAGATTACACCTGAAAAGAAGATGCAAGAACTCAAAACCAGTAGTTCAATTTGCTGCAGAAACTGCACCAGCACCTTCACCAAGATTCAAGGTTTCCTAGAACAAGCACACTTGAAAATCTCTTTGGAAACCTTTCAAAACTCTTTTCAATCCTTCTTCTCACATGGAAATTGTTTAATCTCTGTTAAAAGCGTAATTCCTCAGCACTCTTTCATGTGAGAGAGACATTGTTTATATAGAAAACAGTTTCTAACTTCTTTTCAAAAACCAGTTGAAAAGCAGTTAAGAAAACAACAGATTCAGTTTTGAACTTAACAGATTTATTTTGTAAAAACTGCCAACTCAGCTTAACAGAAATAACTGTCTGAGTGGTACCTTTGGAGCCCTAACTAACTTGTGAAAAACCTTTCAGCACACCAAGGAATAAACCTGTTCTTTCTCAGTGAAACAGATTAAAGTATAACACACAGGCCAGCTCAGCTTAACTGAAATAACGAACTGAGCTTTCCCTTGGTGCCTTAACAGAAATTTAGAAAAGCCTTTTTAACAGAGAAGAAATAAACAGATTCTTTCTTCATAAAACAGATTTATTTGTGTACTGTTTTAAAACTGTTAAAACCATTTTAAAAAGCTTTTCAAAAACTATTTAACGAAAGCCTTTTTAACAGAGAAGAAATAAACAGATTCTTTCTCTATAAAACAGATTTATTTGTGTACTGTTTTAAAACTGTTAAAAACATTTCAAAAGCTTTTCAAAAACCATTTAACCACATCATGTGCTTGATCTAGACTTGGTTAGGCATCTAGGATAGGCTACACAGCAAAAGGCAATCATACACACTTACAAGCCTAATTACATATGAATCTAAAAACCTATTACAATCTTCAAAGCACCCAAGCCATTTTCTTCATCAAACACACATCAAGCCTTGGTAGGGAAGAAGCTTCCTCCAGCTTCAACAATCTCCCCCTGTTTGATGGAGACAAATTCCCTTTGCTTTGCACAGCTTTGAAGAGAGATCATGACCAAATCTGTACAGAACTATATACAAAGCAAAACAGGTGTTAAGTCAGAACAACAGATTTAGAAATGATATACCTGCAGTTTTAACATCTGAATCATATCAGCAGCCACTGTGAATATCATCTGCAAAACCTGTACCAGGCTATTCTTAGGCTGTTCTCTAGGCTATTCTTCTCCCCCTTTGGATTCATCAAACAGAATGGGAGCACAAAATACCACAGAAACAATAATAGCCATACATAACAGTTCAAATAAAACCAATAAACCATAGAGGTTCATTACAAATCACAAAACAACTAAACACCAGTGCAGAAACGAAACAGTACAGATTAATTCCAAATTGCTCAACAACATATAAAAGATAAAGACTTAGAAATAGGATCACTTGTTGTTGTAATAAAGCTCAGCTAGCTGCACTTGAACTCCTTCAAGTTGATCATCCAAGTGTTGAAACCTAGCGTAGGTCATCTCATAGTGTGCTTTCTGCTCATCTGTGAGTGTGTCCAGCCTGCTTAGCACCTGTCTTTCAAACATAGACAGAGGTTCACCTCTGTACTCAGGTGCCTCATATGCAACTATTGCATTCTGACTAGTGGCAGCAACATCTTCATGTTCAGCAGAATGTACTGGTGATTCGTCCATGTGTTGCACACCATCAACATTTTCTTCTTCTTCATTTCCTTGAGGAGCAGCTTCTTGCTCAGCCCTCTGTCCAGCATTTCTTCTAAAAACCCAGCCATCTTCATCCTTATAGAATCCCATTTTCATGAGTGTGGAGTTATCTATTTCACTTGCAGCCTTAATAGAGTCATTTCTCTCATTGGTAGTGTCCACTTTAAAGTGATCAATCAGTTTTGACACAAATATTGCATAGGGAAGGCGATAATCAGGTAGTCTTGCAGATTTCAGCATATGTTCAACCATAGTACTTACCCAATTTACCTTAAGCTGGTTCATGATGCAATACAGCAGTATCAAGTCTTCCTCATGAAGTACAACATGATTACTTCCTCTAGGGGTAAGCTGCCAAGCAATTATATGAGCTAAGAGTCTAGGAATTAGAGTTAGGCTACCTGCATGATACCTAGCTACTGGTTCAGTGGGATTCCTCACACAGCTTCTATAAAATTGTAATTTGTTGAATCCTTGAATTCCAGCAGTGTTTCCTTTGCTCACTTTCAGTCCTGAATATTTGATTCCACCCACACTGCTCCAGATTTCCCTAGTGATCTTCAGCTTCACTCCTTTTACATGGGAAACCAGATTTTTACCATCCTGTTCAAGGTTGCAGTAAAACACCTTCACAAGGTCTGGATACACATTTCCATTCATCTCCAGAAATCCTTTCAGCTTTTGATGTTTGAGCAAGTCTTTGGCTTCTATCAAATTTTCCTCTCTCAGCCATGAGAACTCAAGCAGCTTGGGTACATTGATTTGCTTCCTGCCAGTTTCATGTATGAACCTTGTCATTGCCTCTGAATCTCCAGCAAACCAGTTTTCCAGGATACCTTGGTTGCTTTGAGATTGCTCCTTGGATTTCTTCTTTCTATGTGAGGAGGATGCCATGCTTAATCTGTTCTTCCCTGCATCAACATATTACCATACAATTCTAGAAGAAAGACATTACAGATTATTATTCAAAAGCAGAAACAAAACCTGTGGTGAAGCAAGTGTGAATCTGGACAACTTATAGCACAAATGAGAAAGTGTGAGAAAGAACTGATTTGAGCAGGGTTTATATAGAATTATTAAACCAAAATTGAAAAGCACAAATTTTAATTCAGGGCAATGTAATCAGATTTTGGAAATAATGAATTTTGAAGAAAAATCAAATCCCACAGATATGCTGCAGATTTTATTCCAATGGTGCAGCAGGTTCAGGTGTGGATTCATGTAGGAATATCTTGGAACCTGATTTTGGTACATCAAATCTGTTGCATCTACACAAAATCCAATTAGTTAGGATACCCACACATTAATTTGCATGGATCTGCTGGTCAAATAACAATGAACAACAAACAATGACTATTTGGTTGACTTTAGTTATGTGTGACTCCAAAACAAATGTTTGTTTCCTCTAATTCTAGTACTTGCACAAGTTTGAATAATTAACGGAGGATATGAGCTAAAACTTTAATTTCTGGTGAAAAATAATTTCAAACCTTCTAAAATTAATATAACTAGCAAGGGGGTGAGGAAAGACACCAACCAATTGAGAACTAATGAGCTTCATGTGAGCCCCTGAAGGGGACAAAATCATGACAATACACATGTAATTTAAGTGACCAAGAAAAACATTGATTATCACAAAGTGTGAATTTTAAAGATATACCCACTATGGCTACTAGAGTCATTATCAAAATATCCATCATCTCTAAGTCATGGGACAACATCATAGTTATCTTTTCTAAAGTTTTCAAAATTCATATGGAGAAAAGCTAAATAAGAATGTAAGTATTTCTATGCATTGATGAAAATAAAGGTAGAAGCTACTTGCCATCATGCACCCTTCTCACAAAAAGAATCTTTGTTCACCACTGGCAAAGCCTATTAAACAAGGTTGTATAACAAAATAAAAAGGGGAACGGGTTAAATAAGTAAAATATAATATTTATGTATTGTATTCATAACAACATTAATAGAAGTCATATGATTTGTTGCTAACATCATAACATTTTTCAAATTTACAATCATAACAACTAACTCCTACAAAATTGATGAGATATTGCTGCAAATATTAGGATATATAAATCCCTAGACTTCCAAATGGAAAATCAATAGGGTATCATGTTTGAATAAATATATGTTAAGCATCATAAGTTGAAAGAGTGTAACTAAAAAGTTGTAGGCAAGTGTAACTGTAAATATTTATGAACAACGCGCGACACAAACTACCTACCAAATATTCATAAATAAGGCTCCCTCAATCAGTTGTATGTGTTGATATGCACACAAAATATTCATGTAGATTCAAACCAATCTCATTACATATGAAGTTCACATTACATAATTTTTATTTTTTTTTATAATTGTTGGTGAAGATGAGTTAATGTCTTGAAAGTTCTAAAGATGTTGTTTAATGTTAAGCTTAGGTGGTTAGTTGTATCCCATTATGTGAATAATTGTGTGTTAGTTTATGTATATGCATAAAATGTTTAGAACGTTTACTAAGTTTGTTAGTTATAAAGGTCTCGGATGGGGAAACAATTCCTTCTTTGGAGTTGCAACAAATTTACTAATAAAGTGAAAAAGAACTGGATATTCATTTATATCCTCACAAAGAAATGGTGATACTAGGTTTAAATGATTATCCATGTACAATTTTGTCGTTAGTTGAGTGTTATTTTGCATAAAATGATTCATGAGAATTAAGAGGAACCTCATTACATATTAAGTTCACATTAAATAAAATTATTTGATATAACCATGGTTAGTGCAATTGAGTTAATGTTTTGACAATTTTAAAATGGTTTAATGTGGTTAATGGAAAATAGTTATTGGGTTAGTTTATACATATTCATCAAAAGTTTAAAACATAAGTTTGTCAGTAACAAAAGTTTTAAGAAAAAGAAAACAATTAATTTTTTGACGCTGAAAAAATTACTCATGAATTGATCATAAAATATTTTTTGACATGCACCTTGGACCCACTCCTAAATTTGGTTATTACTAATGTGGACCAAACAAAATTTCCATCATCATTCAGGAATTTCATAAGACTTAACCAAATAAAAAGTTCCAAATATACTTTAGAAAGTTAAACTAACTTGACTCAAATATGGCGTTCAATTGACACTACCTCACAATGTAAGAAATTATGTAAATTAATTTCTATAAAGTGACTCACATGACTTAGAGTTTGGGCTTTGTGCCCAAATATGATTTAATAATAATAATAGAATAAAAGATCCATTGGTTAACGTGATATATATATATATATATATATATATATGATATACCTAATGAAAACTGACATCTGATGGAGATTGGGAACTAAAGGCTATAGGGTTCTGTCTCTACAAATAATAGTTGTCTCACTGTTAACCATCACGAAAGTGTGTGACAAGAACGAAATTGCTAAGAGATAGATTGAGTCAAAGGTGATAAAGTAACTGCTCAAGTGGGATCACTCATGGATCAAGGTAAGTGTCTATTCCTTCCTCATTGTATGATTGTGTGAGAATCATGATATGATAAGATTTGTATGTGAACATTATTGTATGTGTTCAATTGTATGTTTATTCATGTTTTAATTTACACACAAAACTTTTCTCTCATAAAATTTTCAACATGACATCATATTATCAACAAATCAGGCAAATCTCATCTATATGTTATGCTGCAATAATAAAATTTTAGACATTTTGTTGCACTTTTTTCACTCTTGCATCTCCAAGTTTCACAATAAAATTTTCAACTGAATGACATAAAAACTAAATAAATAATCTTTCGCATAACTCCAGATCCCACTTCTTGAATCTTTAAAAGCTCATCATATTTGCAAGCAATGCTCTATAACAACAAAGAAAAAGTATGGTTACACATAAATTTGATTGTTTGAAAAAATGTACAAAATATCCAAAATGAAGTATATGTGACTGTTTGAAAAAAGTGTACTAACTATTAAAAAAAAATAATAGTATCTCACTAAATTGAAAACCAAAATACTTAATCTGATGTTTGTTGGTGATATTTATGAACTCACACCACCAGAAGACAAATGGAACCATACAATAGGAAAACATTAACAAGAATATGCTAAAAAGACGCTTATTACACCTCAACCAACAATAATAAGAGTGTTGCATACTTTCAAGACTAAATCACGGTCAAGAAGCACAATATCACATTTTTATATTAATCAAACTTCAAATTAGTACATAACTATTGTAATTTTCTTTTCTTTTTATAGACCATTATTTTCAATTATAACAAATGTTGAGACAAACATTTTGTGGGGATGGATAAAAATTGATTGTGTGGGGGTGCAACTACAACACAAACTTATAACTAATATATTTTAATTATTGATGTATAAATTACCTTTATAATTTATATTATAGTAAAAAATTAATTCTGAATATAAATATTGACCGAATACATTCATTCCTATACTCACTCATTTATTTTCTCAATTAAACATTTTAATATTATTTATTTTTGGATGTAAATTTTACATACTATCTCTGTAATTAACCAAAAATATTCTCCCTCCTCAACCATTTGAAACTACCTTTTTGCATACATATTTCAATTTCTTAATTGGTTATCACTTCATTTACTTCCTTTTGTCTTCATCTCCAAATTTCAAAATAAATAATCAGTAATAAAAAGCCATCTTATTTCACAATTCAAATTTCTTACTACAAATTAAAAAAAATGATATATTTAAGTATATTAACTTATTACGAACTTTAATTATATTACAACTTTTATATTAAAATAAATTTATTGCTTCAACTTTTACTTGCATAAAATAACTATTCATTATCCTATAACTAAACTTTTAGGCTCCGTTTGTTTATGGGAGCAGAAAGGAAAAGATTTACTGTTTGTGGGGAAAAAAAAAATAAAGTATTAAATAATATAAAACATGAAAAACGAAAAAAAAAAATTATTTAAAACTTTCTTCGCGTGGTAAGAGAGAATTGGAACGAAAGTTACTTTAGGTTAGTTTTTTTTTTATTTTAAACTAAAATTATTATTATTTTTATTTAAAATAAGATTGTAATTCAAATATAAAAATAATATAATTAATTATTTATAAGAATAAATATAAATAATAATGAATTATTTTTAAATAAAAATAATTATATAATAATTATATTAATTATAAAAATAAAGATAAAAATAATAAAGTTATTTAATTTATAAATAAATCAATCCAATTAATTTTTTAATAATTTTTAAATATAAAAGCAAATTTGTAAATTTATAATTTTATCAATTAAAAAATATAATTCCAATCACATCTATTCCATCACTCACAAACTTTCATAAACTTTCTCTACACTTTCTACTTTATTTACCTTAATCCAAACAACCTCACTTTCTTCACACTTACCCTTCAAATCATCTGAAATCCACTCCCTCCTTTCCACTCTCTAATCCAAACAAAGCCTTAGATCTATCACTCATCCAATTAAGCTTGCCATTATAACTACAATTCAAACCAACAATTTCCAAATTCTAAATAACATTAAGAATTATCAAAGTATTTTTGAGGGAATAGAACTCCATAGGACCCAAACTAGTAAACTTTAACAACGTAGATTATAATAGTAATAATAAAATAATAACAACACAACAAAATTCTGATAGGTGAAACAATAATATAATTATCAAAAGGAAAACCTTGCCATATGATACAATATCTTTGTTATTATTTGAATGCATAACAACAAAAAGTTAGTTGTAAGCCACAAATTCCATATGTTAACCCTTCTCTGAGCGTAAAGAGTTATTAACTGACTGCATTCACACAAATAGCATCAATATCTAAAGTTCATTTACAAGTTGAATAACATTGTCAACTTCTATAATAAATCATTCACACTTCAAAACGAGCAAGAAATATAAATAATTTCCTCTTTAATTTAAAATTATAGTTCCCTATTTCATAGCATTGATTGCCTTTATGTCTTGTTCAGTAGAGAGACTAGAGAAATATGATAGATAGAAATTAAAAAGATGAGTGGAAATAGGTGAGAAATAAAGTAAAAGTTATAGTTGAGGAAATATAAAATGAGGAGAGATAAAGAGAGTGCAAAAGTATTGATAAATTAAATTCTCTCCTTCCTATTTCTAATCCATCCTCTCCAAACAAACAAAAAAAAAACCATCAATAAAATATGTTAATCTTTAATCTTAGAACAAATGTATAAATAACAAAGAAAAACACATAAAAATTAATAAGACCCTAAAACTAAATAAAACATTTTGTCTCAAATAATATAGAGAACTAGCCTAGTTATATTTAGACAGGTCCCAAACACTAGTACCAATCAGGCATGTGTTTCATACACCTGAAGCATTGTTTCAAAGGCAAAAAAGTTGAAAAATATATCATAGTGTATATAGAATATGCAAATTACCAAAAAAAAAGTCTTTTTTCTATAGGTTAGATCAAATGATGTTATTATGTTATGATTCTTCATGCGACCACTTGATATGCTAGATCACACATTTGAAATGTTGTGTATACAAAAACGACAACATTCACTTTCCTTAAACCGTACCTGTCATATCAACCATTACACTATTTATAAACCCTACAACACCAAGTTTCTAATTTCAATAAAATGGTATTAGACACTCCCAAAATCTGGCTCTCTCCTTTGGTAGTCTTAAATGCTTCATCCTCTAAGAACATTAAACACTCTATCACTTGATGGCATTAGACCCTACTTAGCCTTGTTCGCGCTAGACGGTTCCTCAGTGTAAATTATTCGAACATCTATCTTGCATTAGATCTTTTTCTTCAAAGAAAAAACAAAAACTGAAATTTCCTAAATTAAAATAAAAATAAAAATCCTAAATAAAAAACCCTTACCACTTGCGCTTCTTCTCCCACCTCCACTTTCTGGTTCTAATCGCGGACAACAATTTCTCAACTCACTCTTCTACGACGATTTTACAAAATAGTGGGATTTTCCTTTTTATAATTTCTCAAATTCTCTATGTCGAAGAATGGTTTGGTGTGTTCTTTTACCTTCGTGCACCCCCTTCTCCTCCTGCTCCATTTCCTCTTTCACTAATTACCTTCGTTAATTGATTTCATTTTAATTTTTTATTCTTCCCAACTAATTTGGACAAGCAAAGCACAGAAAGAGACTCTCTAGAAGTAGTGGAAACTCTAGAATGAAGTTCCTTTGAAGACATTTATTTCATTCCAATCTTTCTCCCTCACTCTCACCTTTTAAAAGATGCTAGCACCTCACCCTCTCAGAACCCTCACCACCCCACCACCACCATTACTTCTCCATTTTCTTCCTTCAACCCCTTTCATTCCTTCATTCTCCCACCCTCCATTCCAATCCCATGCTATGATGGGCTCATTCTCTTCTTCACCATCTTCTCCATCTTCATCTTCTCCTTCCACATCATCCACCCCCCAAGAACATCCTCAAAACAACCTCAACCAACACAAACTCTCCCACGTCCTCAAATACCACAACCAAACCAAGCACAACTTCAACCATTTCGCCCGTGGGCCCCACGGCCTCGACTGGGCCAACCAGCCCAACCCATTTCGTAGATACCTCTCCTCCCCTCTCATCTCTCTTCTCCACCCACAACCACCATATCTACCACCACTCTACCACTCTCTCTTCCTTTCTCTCCCCTCTCCCCACCCCATTTCCCAATCCACCGTTTCCCAGTTCCTCTTCGACTCCCTCGCCCTCTCCGCCTGGAAAACCACCAGCTTCTCCACTTGGTCCCTCAGGGTTAACCCCAGTAGCGGCAATTTGCATCCCACTGAAGCCTACATCGTTGCCCCACCCATACCCTCTATCTCTGATTCCGCTTTTGTCGCTCATTATGCCCCTAAGGAGCATGCTTTGGAACTCAGAGCCCAAATCCCATCTGGGTTTTTCCCCAAGTATTTTCCACCCAATTCGTTCCTTGTTGGGTTGTCCTCGGTTTTCTGGCGTGAGGCTTGGAAGTACGGGGAACGCGCGTTCAGGTACTACCAGTTTTGTGCTTAAATTACCCCCCTTTCTCAAGGATACACAAATGTTTAAGTAGTAGTGCTATAAATATTACAAATTATGTCGAGTGGTCATTTAAGTATTAAAACATTGTTTAAGTTTGTCATCCAACTTTGTTAAGATGTTGTTTGGATAATCATTTTAGCAAGAACTTCTATGAGAAGGGAATTATAAAAAAATTATCTTTTTTCATAAGCTTGAAATAGTTTATGCATGTGCTAATCTATAGGATAGGAACTCTCTTCATTTAGCTTCTCTAAGAGTTGATGTTGATTTGAACTTGTGGATCATGGAGAAAATTAATTCACTTTTCTGTTATTTCTTTTTCTATAAGTATTTATGGAGAAATTTATTTAGAAAAGAAAATTTTCATTAACTTAGGGACTGAACTGATGAATATTTTGTACTTCAGTAGTTGCCTAAGTAGTTTTATTACATTAAGAGTCACTTACGAGAGAATAATAATTTAGGGATGAAATTGATGGTTTATTCGATTCAGGTACTGTAACCATGATGTTGGTCACGCCATTGGGGCAGTTGCCATGGCTGCTGCGGGTCTTGGTTGGGATGTGAAGGTTTTGGATTCCTTGGGGTGTGAGGAGTTGAAGAGTCTCATGGGGCTTCATGTTTTCCCTGATTTTGAGATTCCGTCGCGTGCTGTTAGAGGGAAGATTCCAGAAATTGAGTTTGAGCATCCTGATTGTGTGATGCTGGTTTATCCGAGTGGGGTTGGTGGGTTTGATGTTAACTGGAAGGAATTAAGTGAAGCTATATTGGGGTTTGATAAGTTGGATTGGAAGGGGAAACCTAATTCCCTTAGCAAAGAGCATGTGTGTTGGGATGTTATTTATAGGACTGCTGAGGCTGTGAAAAAGCCTTTGACATTGGGGGATAAGTTCTCGGTTGAGCCGTTTCAGAGGAGTGGTGTTTGTGGGGAGGGTTTGTATAACGGGTTAACTGTGAGGGAAGTTGTTAGGAATCGAAGGAGTGCTGTCGATATGGATGGAGTTACTGAAATTGAGAGAGATGCATTTTATCAGATTCTGTTGCACTGTCTTCCTTCAGGTTGCCAGAGTGGAGGGAGGCAAAGGAGGCAGCTGGCATTGCCATTCCGGGCTCTTCCGTGGGATGTTGAGGTGCATGCTGCTTTGTTTGTTCATAGAGTGGTGGGATTGCCTCAAGGATTGTATTTCTTGGTGAGGAATGAAAACAATTTCGATGAACTGAAGAAAGCTATGCTACCTGACTTTTTGTGGACCAAACCCGAGGGCTGTCCAGATGAGCTTCCACTGTATGAACTGCTTAGATCTGATTGCCGGCCGCTTGCCAAGAAGCTTTCGTGCCACCAGGTATGTGGGAATTGGTGATTGCCTAAACGCCTTTTAAATTTTGCATTGCTTTATGGAGTTTCTTAGAGTCTGTGAATTATGTTGTACATGATCAAATAGTTGTCTAGTTAGATTGTGAAATGAAACACAGTCATTGAGGAGATGAAAGATGTCTTTATTACAATGAGAGTGAGGGTTTATGCTGCTGTTTTTAATAGATAGGTGTGTTAAATTTGGATTTTGCTTTTAAGCAGGAATTATTATTGAAACACAGTTTACTTGGTTCGTATATAGTAATAATATATCCATCCATTTCACAATTCTCACATACTTTCAGTCTGGTAGTTTTGTCTCTACCATTGAATAAGTGAACAAACTGTTGTTTATTTTTAATAGCTTCAATGTTTGGAATTTGAGTTTGCGGGTATCAAAGCTTTGACTTATTTTCTTGCTTTATTATCTTAAGATCTATTGGTTGAGTTACAGAAATGATTTAGCTTTTGATATATTCTATCTATCAATATCTCTAACGTACAATGATATTATACCATTAGTTATATAACACTAATATCAGTCTTATTTCTATTTAGAATCTGAACTGATAATCAGTGAATATTGTATATCCTGTTCTAAAAATGTAACACGTTATTGCAGGACATTGCAAGTGATGGATGCTTCAGCCTTGGTATGTTGGCCCGTATGGAACCTACTTTGTGTGAGAAGAATGTCTGGATGTATCCACGTTTATTTTGGGAGACTGGAGTCCTTGGACAGGTGTTGTACCTCGAAGCACATGCTATTGGTATCTCAGCAACTGGAATTGGTTGCTTCTTTGATGACCCTGGTATGATTCTTTGTTCACCACTGCTTTGAGAACTTTGATCTGGTGGCAGTTATTTTTGGTTATTGTCTTTTCTTCTGAGCCCTTGCGAATATAAGTGATTATCCTGAATTCTATAGGAAAGTATTTAATACCGAAGCATTATTTGCATTTTTCACATCAGGCAAGTGTTGATAATTTCGCATCCTTCCTCAATGTTCCATTATGCTGACATGTATTAAAGTTTTAGTTTCTGTACTTCCTTTTATACAACCATTTCTCATTTAACATTGAGTTGAACTTATATTTTAAATTTGAATTTAGGACACGGTACTACAATTAGATAGAAACTGCATCAAGGTTCCTAAAGATATTCATTGAAGTACAATCGTTCTTGATGTTGGGATAGAAAACAATAATTTGATGGTTTATGTTATGTGTCTCTTCAAAGATTAAAGAACAAGATAAAGAAAAACGTAGAATAAGAACCTTCTTCTATATTATTTCAGCAATTGTCAACTCTGAACATAAACTTCAGCTTACAAAGGAAATCTCTTCCTTTCACACAAGGCATTCCCTGTCACAACAACTAAAACTCTTACTTATCTCAACATCCCACAAGATAATAATATATAGACTAATAATTTAACTACTTTGATTTTTAGATTTCTTCCTATAATACACTTTCCAAACCCTTTCATTACTTCCCTGCCTAACAGTTTATGTAAAAGAAAATTGATGGCAGGTTCAGATTTGATTAATTTTTAGACTTTAAAAAATCTTAGGAGAGTGGAATCAAGGTAGTCCAAAATAAAGAAGCAAAAAGTGCAACTAATCCAATATACAGTATGATTTATTCCCTCCTTTGACCCATAAGTAAATTAATATCGAGATAATCATTCTATGACTGGAGCAGAACCACAATCGTATAGATAACTTAGAAAAATCTTGATTGCAGAGAGAATTTTCAACATGGATTTCTTCTGATCCTTGTATGTTAAGGTCTACCTGTGGAATCTAAACCTTATGATCTTGGTCGATAAGCCAGTCACATGTTAACTCAATGACACATAATATGTGATTGGTTAATTAACTCATCAAATCCAAATCCATCCTATAAGCCTTTTATTGTTGAAAGATTGAGTCTTTGAAAGGCTGTGAAGATTAACCATATTTATAGCTATTGTCCCTGGTATCTGGTTTCTTCTGGCTATGCCTTTTCGACATTCAGTTACTAGCATGGTATGTGTTTCACAGTTCTTTCAGATGGTGAACCAGATTCTGGGATCCCGAGTTCTCACTCTATATAGTAATTGAATTGAATTATTGAGCAATGAAAGGAATTTTTAATTGATAGAGAAGTGATTGTACTTTTTAGACGGGGAACCAGATTCTAGGACCCTCTTATTTCCTACTTTATCCAGCAATTGACTTATGGAGACATAATCTTTAACAAGTATTAAGTGTTGGCAGATATTGGAAGGTGAGTTAAGCACCTGTTTTGGCTCACAAATTTGGTTATAGAGGAGAAGGAAAGATCTGAAAATGATGTTAAGGATGAATTATCTTGAATTTTAAATGTTATTTTGTTCGACACTTGTATGCTTAATCAAGGGACTACAGGAGAAATGTTCTGTACTAATGCAATTAAAGTCTATACTCTTAACAAACCTAAATTGTGAAAAACTTGCTTGTACTGTACTTGCAATCTGGAATTAGTACAATTATTGAAAATCTTGTGTTTTTTTTGCAGTTCATCAGCTCCTTGGCTTAAAAGGGTCAACATTCCAGAGCCTCTATCATTTTACTGTTGGAAGTCCTGTCTTAGACAAACGTATAATGAGTTTACCCACATATCCAGGCCCTGATGTTGATGCTTAAAGCTGCACCAATGAATTCAAATTATCATTCAATGCTAATAGGTAACTTATATACAAAGGGCATGTTAGATGAATCCCTCTTAAAACCACACTTTCTATAAACTTTTATTAACCTCTATATATGTGAATCCCCTATATATAGGTGAAATCTTGCCTGCATACACAACTACACATATGATAAAATTTTGACCTTGGTAACAAACTACCTTGTTTTGTAAATGCATAATAATCATCACTGTAATAAATCCGAGTCAGGAATTGTACTACAATGATGAATAAATGGTATATATCATATTGTTGTATGGTTAGCTTTAGAGATTGGTATATTGGTTGGACAAACGAGTAATAAATCTCTTCTATATAAGCTACATTGTCTTTGTTTGTATCATAAATTTTTTATTCAGTATAATTCTTAGATTTTAATTCATTTTTCTCTCATTTCTACCGTGATTCTAAACTTGATATCACAATGATTGCATTTACCATGAAGATGTCTATATTGTTGCTACCCATTGAAATTGGCAAATTCTCCCTGCACCTCTATTGCTCCTTCCTACACCACATAATTTTGAAATGTTAAATATATCCTTGACAATATATTTTAGGCTTTTGACTGTTCTTTGTGGGTGGTTGTGGTCGTAGGCGGTTGTTGAAGGTGGTGAAGGTTAGTTGCAGTGAGTTCTGTGGTGGTTTTTTATCATCGTTTTTGTTTTTTTTTTTTCGTTTTGATTATACATACTGGATTGGCTAGTCCGTACACCTCTTTTTTTTTGTATTTGAATACCAGCTTGTACAATCCATTAGTCGAAATAAGATATGGGGTTGTATACCGGATTGATGATTATTAATGAATTAACACAAATGAAAATGTTATTAATGGTTCATGCATACCAGAGCAGGATGTGTCTCTTGAGGATGTGTTGCAACTGGTCCGTGGGCAAATGCTTCTGAGAGTATATTACAGGACAGTCATCCTCAACCATGTCAATGACGTATGGATGTGACATCGATCGAAACCACTCCATATATTGTTGAACGCGGGCACCAAGATAACGTGCTACGTCCATATCGTACATGACAATAATTGAAATGTAACCATCGACGGTCCACTTCATTCGTAGTCAGGTCGCCATCTTTAACTGCAGATGGGTGTTGAAGGATCATCTGCACATATCCATACTGACGGAGAACACGTTCCGGCAATTGCAATTATCTCCAATTTCCAAGCCTCAAATAACCAAAGAATAACGATATCCATTCAAAATAGACGTTCTTCCTTGTGCTCGTTGTATGGGGAAAACCGAATGCAAGCTGGTGTCACTATATCTAGTTGCAATCGGATAACAGAAATTGAAGTAACTTTTCTTGGTTCATACATTCTCTAATGGGTTTCTCTTCAGAATACTGTGACTGCACACGTCCTATGCCTATAGACAGGAAATGCTCACAAATCCAACCATGTAACAAAGTCGCATAACCAGCTAGTTGTGATGGCATTTTCATGTGTTCTTCTTGAATCAAAGTAGAAAACAAGGTGCGGAAGCAATGGGTGAGATGATCAAGACCCTCCTAGGAGTTGTGTTGGTCTTGTAGGTGCATGATGAGTATGGTGTTTGAGTGGTTCGGCCAGCTCAAGGGAGAGGGTGAAAGGATTGAAGTTTAGAGCCTAGATTTCTAGGAGAAGTAAAGCTTGTGCACAAAAATGGCAGCATAACCTTACTCAATTAAACTTGAAAATACAAGGTGTAGGTTCCTCCTTTTATAGGCTAAGGAGGACCATAATGCAACCCTAATGCTAGCCAAATGAAATGTAAATGTGAAGCACATGGGTGCACATGGCACATGGGTGCACAAATGAGCACATGGGGAGGGGTGTGTCTAGTTTTTATGCTCACCCCCTCCATGGTCTTTCTAGAATGTTCACAAAAAAAAATGCTTTCTACACTACTCTAATTACTAAGCACCCCTAATGGGCCTTTATGTAACAATTACAAAATGGTCTTCTCTTCCCAAAACCGTAGCTTTGACCCATGTGTATGTGAAGCTAGACGGTCTAGAAGGAATCCTCATCATGGCCTAGACGCTCCTTATGTAGCCGCTCCTCATAATGGCCTAGACGCTCCTCTTCATGGGCTAGACGCTCCTTTTTGAGTCTAGACGCTCCTCATCATAGGCTAGACCGTCTAGTCTTGGAGGCTTGGCTTTCATCGTGTGGTGAGCTTGGGCCCTCCTCCATCATCCCCTCCCTCTTGAAAATGATTTGTCCTCAAATCCAAAGCTTTTGCTTTTGAGGGGGCTTGTTGTGGCTGGATGGTGTCCATCATCTCCTCCTTCGGGAAAAGATCTATCCTCAGATTTGCTAACTTGATCTCGGATAGCAGCCTCTTGCTTCGTCAAGGTGTGTCCTCCCGGATCAAATATCAACCTATGAGAATCTTGAAACAAAGCAAAGGAGTTAGAGTGAGTATTTGGAGAACAATTAATTGTGTGAAGTTGCCATCTTTGTTTTTCTCTTGTTTTGGTCAACTTCTCACAATGCTTCCCTTTTGATGGTTGTAGGTGCCTTCTAATCCTCTTATGTTTTCTAAAATTTCCAACAGTAGTTACTTTTTCTTTAGGCATAATCCCTTTAGGAAATGGTGACAACTTTAAAAAGGCAAGAGGACTATGTTCACATACAACTTCAAATGGAGAGATATGAGTAATCTTGTGGACTACTCCATTGTATGCATGCATAAAAGGAAAAGGATTCTTATCCCAAGAATTGTGGGTGTCCCTCATGATTTCGTGAAGCATAGAAGGGAGAGCTATGCTTTCAAATTTTGGAGCTCTATCCCTTATTTTTGAAAATAAATCATGGAGGCTTGTCACTTTTCTTAA
The DNA here is from genome assembly GCF_000499845.2 of Phaseolus vulgaris. NCBI lineage: Eukaryota > Viridiplantae > Streptophyta > Magnoliopsida > Fabales > Fabaceae > Phaseolus > Phaseolus vulgaris. Next base: position 14,607,481 of record NC_023750.2, on the reverse strand, counting down.
GAAGAGTTTATCCACTTCCATGAAGAAAGAATCAAGACCTTTTGTCGTCCTAGGAAGCTCTAATTTGAAATGTGTGTCTTCCCATGGATCTTTTACAAAAGGTGAAGGAGTATAGAGTTCTTGGGATGTTGCCTTAGGTGTAGTTTGAAAACAAAAGTTATACCTAAAGTAATGCCTTTGAACTTCTTTTCTCATGGGTGACAAAAGTTTTCCTTTTAAAAGCTCTAGAGTTTTATCAACTCTAATTTGTCCCATGAGTTCTCCTTCATGAAGACTTTTTCTCTTATGTGTAAGGATAGTCTCGTTGTGACAACCATTGTTTATAAGGATTTGTACACTTTGCAATGGTTGTCTCAATAAGACATGACAAGTTTCTTTAGGCACTACTTCACATAAAAAATTGTTTTTGTAGATGCTTATAAAAAACTTGACATTCACTTGGTGATATCCTAGCACATATGAGAAATAATCTATTTCATTTTTATCTATGCAAGCTTCTTTTAAAGACTCTTCTTTTTCACTTAAGCTTGCAAGTGTTCCTTTACAAAAGGTAAGGCTTTGAGGTTGTTCAACAAGACACATATTTTCAAAGGTATTTTTAAATCTTTGGTCTTGTTGAATGACCTTGTGGGAAGGAACACTCTTCTCCCACGCCTTTTGTTCTTCAAGGGTCTTCTCATGCTTTTCTTTTTCTTCTTTTTCTTTAGCTTCCCTTTCGACTTCCCCTCTCTTCTTTTGTGTTTTTCTTTCCTTTCTTTCTTTATGGGAAGCAAACAATTTTTCTACCCTCATTTCCCAATCTACGCATGCTTCTATATTTTCTTTTCCATGGAAATGGGGTTGGTCTACCCTAACCCCTCTTGGGTTTTCTTGTTCTTTTCTATCTCTTCTATGTCTTCTAGGGGGTGCTTGATAATAATCATTTACTCTAATGCTTCCCTACCCAAAAGAATCATGATCTTTAGAGATATATGCATGAGAAGGTAATTTTTTTAGAATGTGAGACTTCTCATCCTTTGCTTTAGTCAAAACATTAAGTTTAGTCTCACTCTCCAATTGTCTATAAGCAATTGATTGCACAGTTTGTGAAACTTCTTTCAAAAGAGTTTTTAAGGATTTTAATTCACTTCCAATAGACTTTGTAGAATGAGAAGAAGAAGACATGGCTAAAGCTTTGTGTATACAAGTATTTTACCTTGAGAAAACTTAGGAAAGTCAAAGAAGGTAGTTTTCCAAGTAAGGGAGGTGAGTCACAAAGGACTACTTAAATACCAAGCCTTTGCCTTAGCCAAAAACTATCCCTCAATGTCTTCACACAAAACTTTCTCTTAGTAAACCACTTAGAACACAATTAAGTTGAGAAATCAAATTTTCAATGAAAGAAAACAATGCAAGCTACTAATCAACAAAGCTAGTCGGTTTAACACAAACTTAACAAAATAACCATGCAAAGCGTCACTAACTAAGCAAAAGAAAAGGCAATTACAAACAAGTAACAATTACTAATCAAGAATGCTATACTATTCGGCCCTAGGTGAGGCTTCTTGGACACTTTGAGCCCTTGAAGACACACTCACCGTCTAAACGTAATTAACAAGGTAATTAACAATAAACCAAGTTGCAAAGGAAATAAGAGAACTCCCTTTGTTGATCCTCTTTTGATTAGTGCACTTCCTTGTTGTCTTTGATTGTTGATCTTCCAAGTGTTTGTAGTGTTTATTTCAAGAATGTTTGTTTCGGCTTTGACTTTGTCTCCTCCTTAGAATGTTGGCTTTAATTCTCCAATTTCCAGCACCTATTCACAAGGGCTAAACCTTAAACCAAGTCAAATTCCATGCACATAAGCACCAAAGGAGAAATTAAATTCCAGCACCCAAAAAGAGAGGTCAAGGAATAAAAGCAAGAAACAAATTTAATTGAAAGAAAACAGTACCACCAAAAGGATTTATAATATGACAACTTAGAAAGAGATTCAAGAAATTAAAGCAAACAATTCAAGGTACTCAATAAAAGGTTGGCACACAAAAGAATTCCTAAAGAAAAGCACTAGATTAGATGACCAAATAAAAAAACAGCACCACTGGAAAATGTTGTGGGCCAGAAAACGTGTTTGTTCCCCGATTTATGCTGATCTGTATTTTTGGAATTTGGCTCTGAAATTTGTTATGCAAGATATTCAGGATCTTATCTAAAATCTGGCTTTGGATTCACTCAAAACGGATGCACCATTTTTTTTTAATAAATTTTGCAAAATTGGTGTTCGGTTATGTCAGCTGGAGCGCTTCAGATTTGCACTCTGATCTTAAAAGATTTATCATTTTTTTTCTGTTGCTTCTTTTGACCTAATTCTTTTTTTGTCTTTTCTATAACACTTTAAACTTGCATTTTCCAGAAAATCAGAATTTTCCTATGGGTGGAAATATTTTTCTGGGTTAAAACAGCCAAAACAGAGAAGGTGTAAACAGGGGAATCTGAAAACTGGAAACAAAAACAGCAAGATACCAAAGTTTAGACACAATGAAAATTTGTGAAATAGAATTGTGTATGATCTAAACACAATATGAACTCAATCTAAAAATAAAAAAAAGGCACCAAAGGATCAAAGAACAGCAGATTCAAACAAATTAAAGAGACCCAAAAGCAAGAAACAATCAAGCCAATAATAGGACTACTAAGAATTGTTGACAAATATGGATTCACATGACTTGACACAACATTTATAGATTCAGAAAATAAAGACTCAAAGCATAAAATGAAGCAAAATTAAGAAAGCAATAAGGACTCAAATTCCTAAAAGAAAACAGCCACTCAATGGTGTAAGGAATCCTATCACAAGCTGCACAGAATTTGTTCAAGATCAATTGAACAATTGTGCTTCGGTTGGATCTTCCATAAGCACATCAAGAACAATTTAAAAAGTAAAAAACAGCAAGACAAGTATGGAATTTAAATGACAATATGAAATAAAGAAGAACTGAAAATTTAAAAGACCAAGCTACTCATCTTGAAGAACCAAAAGCTCATGATACCAAATGATGGCATTTTCATGTGTTCTTCTTGAATCAAAGTAGAAAACAAGGTGCGGAAGCAATGGGTGAGATGATCAAGACCCTCCTAGGAGTTGTGTTGGTCTTGTAGGTGCATGATGAGTATGGTGTTTGCGTGGTTCGGCCAGCTCAAGGGAGAGGGTGAAAGGATTGAAGTTTAGAGCCTAGATTTCTAGGAGAAGTAAAACTTGTGCACAAAAATGGCAGCATAACCTTACTCAATTAAACTTGAAAATACAAGGTGTAGGTTCCTCCTTTTATAGGCTAAGGAGGACCATAATGCAACCCTAATGCTAGCCAAATGAAATGTAAATGTGAAGCACATGGGTGCACATGGCACATGGGTGCACAAATGAGCACATGGGGAAGGGTGTGTCTAGTTTTTATGCTCACCCCCTCCATGGTCTTTCTAGAATGTTCACACAAAAAAATGCTTTCTACACTACTCTAATTACTAAGCACCCCTAATGGGCCTTTATGTAACAATTACAAAAAGGTCTTCTCTTCCCAAAACCGTAGCTTTGACCCATGTGTATGTGAAGCTAGACGGTCTAGAAGGAATCCTCATCATGGCCTAGACGCTCCTTATGTAGCCGCTCCTCATAATGGCCTAGACGCTCCTCTTCATGGGCTAGACGCTCCTTTTTGAGTCTAGACACTCCTCATCATAGGCTAGACCGTTTAGTCTTGGAGGCTTGGCTTTCATCGTGTGGTGAGCTTGGGCCCTCCTCCATCAAGTTGCCTAGTCTTTGTGTAGTTACAATATCCTAGTTGCTCATACATGTGGGTTACGCAGCTGTTGCCCAAGCATACCCCCAGTCAGCCTCATATCGACAAAAAACTATATCACACTCACCAAAGTAACACTCTTGTCGACGAAGATAGTGCAACGACAACTACAGTCCACTACCACCTTGAGCATGCATCCTCGTACACATTTCTCAATCAACTTAGGCACACATGAGCTCCACGACAGTGTCGTGTCTCTTCAGATGCAATTCCCCGATCAACATGTATGGATTTTACCAACAAATCATTTCCCGATCTACATCTAAGGTCCGATGTGTATAGAATTGGCCAACAATGGACAAATGCAACAAATTTGACACATCATAAAAAATGATGGTCATCTCCGCAATAGGTAAATGAAATATGTTTGTCTCTATTTGTCACTTCTCTACAAATGCACAAAGCAATCCTCAGTCTAAATTCTCATAACTTGCATGAACCAGACCACCTAAGCTAGACATGTGATGGAAGAGGCCCAAGCACAAGCCCACATGCAAGCCCACCAAAGGGTAGATTTGGGCCAACCATAGAGTTATGGCCAAGAGGATCCAAGAAGACGTTCTTCTACATGTTCAAATGCCATAAACTCTAGTGTAGAGTAGACTTTAATTTCTTGTCAAAATTAGCATAGGAACTTTATTTGTAATTTTCTTAGAATTAATTTTTGCACCTAAAACACCAACCTAGGTAAACTTAGAGTTTCTAAAAAAACCTCTAAATTTACCAAGGCCGGTCTAGAAAGCCCATGGAGGGGGTGAGCATAAAAACTAGACACACCCTTCCCCATGTGCTCATTTGTGCACCCATGTGCACCCATGTGCTTCACATTTACATTTCATTTGGCTAGCATTAGGGTTGCATTATGGTCCTCCTTAGCCTATAAAAGGAGGAGCCTACACCTTGTATTTTCAAGTTTGTTGTGAGTAAAGTTATGCTGCCCATTTGTGCTCAACTTTGCTTCTCCCTAGAATCCTAGGCTCTAAACTTCAATTCCTTCATCTTTTCCCTTGAGCTGACCGAACCACTCAATACCCATACCTATCATGCACCTACAAGATCAACACCACTCTTAGGAGGATCTTGCTCACTCTCATTCATTGCTTCCGCCCCATACTCTACATTGATTCAAGAAGAACTTCATGAAAATGCCATCATTTGGTATCATGAGCTTTGGTTCTTCAAGATGAGTAGCTCCTTGTCTTTTCAATTTTAGTTCTTCTTTATTTCATATTGTTATTTACTTTCCTTACTTGTCTTGCTGTTTTTTACATTTTAATTTGTTCTTGGTGTGCTTTGTGGAAGATCCAACCGAAGCACTCTTGTTCAATTGATCTTGAACAATTTCTTGTGCAATTTGTGATAGGATTCCATACACCTTTGTGTTGCTATTTTGTTTTAGGCTTTGAGTCTTTATTGCTTTCATTATTTTGCTTCATATTATGCTTTGAGTCTTTAATTTTCTGAATCTATACATGTTTTGTCAAGTCATGTTCATCCATATTGTCAACAATTCATAGTAGTCCTTTTATTTGGCTTAATTGTTTCTTGATTTTGGGTCTCTTTATTTGCTTGAATCTGTTGTTCTTTGCTCCTTTGGTGCCTTTTTAATTTTTAGTTTGAGTTCATATTGTGTTTAGATCATACACAATTCTATTTCACAAATTTCCATTGTGTCTAAACTTTGGTATCTTGCTGTTTTTGTTTCCAGTTTTCAGTTTTCCCTGTTTTCACCTTCTCTGTTTTGGCTGTTTTAACCCAGAAAAATATTTCCACCCATAGGAAAATTCTGATTTTCTGGAAAATGCAACTTTAAAGTGTTATAGAAAAGACAAAAAAAGAATTAGGTCAAAAGAAGCAACAGAAAAAAAAATGATAAATCTTTTAAGATCAGAATGCAAATCTGAAGCGCTCCAGCTGGCCTAACCGAACACCAATTTTGCAAAATTTATTAAAAAAAAATGGTGCATCCGTTTTGAGTGATTCCAAAGCCAGATTTTAGATAAGATCCTGAATATCTTGCATAACAAATTTCAGAGCCAAATTCTAAAAATACAGCTCAGCATAAATCGGGGAACAAACACGTTTTCTGGCCCACAACATTTTCCAGTGGTGCTGTTTTTTTTATTTGGTCATCTAATCTAGTGCTTTTCTTTAGGAATTCTTTTGTGTGCCAACCTTTAATTGAGTACCTTTATTTGTTTGCTTTACTTAATTGACTCCCTTTCTAGTTGTCACAATCTAAATCCTTTTGGTGGTACTGTTTTTATTCAATTAAATTTGTTTCTTGATTTTGTTCTTTGACCTCTAATTTGGGTGCTGGAATTTAATTCTTCTTTGGTGCTTATGTGAATGGGAACTTGATTTGGTTAAGGTTTAGCCCTTTGCTAGGTGCTGGAAATTGGAGGATTAAAGGCCATCATTCTAAGGAGAAGACAAGGCCAAAGCCGAAACAAGCATTCTTGAGAAAACACTACAAACACTTGGAAGATCAACAAGCAAAGACAACAAGGAAGTGCACTAACCAAAAGAGGATCAACAAAGGGAGTTCTCTTATTTCCTTTGGAACTTGGTTTATTGTTAATTACCTTGTTAATTACATTTAGACGGTGAGTGTGTCTTCAAGGGCTCAAAGTGTCCAAGAAGCCTCACCTAGGGCCGACTAGTATAGAATTCTTAATTAGCAATTGTTAATTGTTTGTAATTGCCTTTTCTTTTGCTTAATTAGTAACGCTTTGTATGTGTGGTTGTTTTTAAGCTTTGTTAAAACCGTCTAGATTTGTTAATTAGTTAGCATACATTGTTTTTCTTGCATTGAAAAAAAAAAAAGTTTTGATTTCTCAACTTAATCGTGTTTCAAGTGGTTTACTAAGAGAAAGCTTTGTGTGAAGACATTGAGGGATAGTTTTTGGCTAAGGCAAAGGCTTGGTATTTAAGTAGTCCACTGTGACTCACCTCCCTTACCTGGAAGACTACCTTCTTTGACTTCCCTAAATTTTTCTCAAGGTAAAATACTTCTACACACAAAGCTTTAGTCATGTCTTCTCACTCCTCTAAATCTCTTAAAAGTGAGGTGAAATCCTTGAAATCTCTTTTGAAACAACTTACTAAGGATATTCAATCAATTTCATCTAAACAATTGGAGAATGAGATCAAAACTAATGAATTGACTAAAGCAAAGAATGAGAAGTCTCAATTTTCAAAAAAATTACATTCTCATGCATCTAGCTCTAAACATCATGATTATCTTGGGGAAGAAAGTCCTAGGAAAAATGACTATCATCAACAATTCCCTAGGAGAGCTAGGAAAGAGAGACAAGAAAACCTAACCAAGCATATCTCTCACACTCAAGCTAGAGAAATTCCATGTTTAGAATACCTTGGCAATGATCAATTAGCATCTCAATGTTTCAATGAAAGATCTATGATCTTAAAGGACAAAGATGAGAATAGTAGCCAAGAAAAAGAAGCTAGTGAGAGTGAAGAAAATGTAAAAATAGAAAAGCAAGAGAAGACCCTTGAAGTACAAAAGGCGTGGGAGAAGAGTGTTCCTTCCCACAAGGTCATTCAACAAGACCAAAGATTTAAAAATACCTTTGAAAATGTGTCTTGTTGAACAACCACAAAGCCTTACCTTTTGTAAAGGAACACTTGCAAGCCTAAGTGAAAAAGAAGAGTCTTTAAAAGAAGCTTGCATAGATAAAAATGAAATAGATTATTTCTCATATGTGCTAGGATATCACCAAGTGAATGTCAAGTTTTTTATAAGCATCTACAAAAACAATTTTTTATGTGAAGTAGTGCCTAAAGAAACTTGTCATGTCTTATTGAGACAACCATTGCAAAGTGTACAAATCCTTATAAACAATGGTTGTCACAACGAGACTATCCTTACACATAAGAGAAAAAGTCTTCATGAAGGAGAACTCATGGGACAAATTAGAGTTGATAAAACTCTAGAGCTTTTAAAAGGAAAACTTTTGTCCCCCATGAGAAAAGAAGTTCAAAGACATTACCTTAGGTACAATTCTTGTTTTCAAACTACACCTAAGGCAACATCCCAAGAACTCTATACTCCTTCACCTTTTGCAAATGATCCTTGGGAAGATATAAATTTCATATTAAAACTCCCTAGGACAACAAAAGGTTGTGATTCAATCTTCATGGTTATGGATAAACTCTTCTCTAGAGAAGTGATACATCTTCATGGTTTATCTTCAAGCATAGTGTTGAATAGAGTTCCAAATTACGCAAACCATGATTTGAGGATTTCCTTTGGAAAACTTGCAACTAAATTGCACACTTTAAATTCTTATCATCCTCAAACGCATGGTCAAAATATATTTGAAAATCTAGCTCTTTCTACTATGCCTAGAATAATCATGAAGTGCACACACAACTCTAGAGGTGAGCAAATATACCATAAAGTAGTTCACAAAACTACTTATATTTCTACTTTTAAAGTTATGTGTGGGTTCAATCATCTTTCTCCTTTTAAGTTGTTACCATCTTCTATAGGATTTATGCCTAAAGAGAAAGTAACCACAAATGAACATTTTAAAATACATAAGATGATTAGAGACCACACACAACCATTAAAAGAGAAACTTTGTCCAAGGTTGCCAAAACCAAAAGAAAAACAAAAATGGCAACCTAGTAAAATTAATTTGCAAACTAACACCTATGCCTTATTTGATTATTTCTATAGGTGGACGTTTGATCCAGGAGGACAAGCTTTGGCGAAGCAAAAGGTTGCTATCCGAGATCAAGTCTGTAGATCTGAGGATAGATCTTCTCAAGAAGGAGGAGATGATGGACACCATCCAGCCACATCCATTCCCCTAGCCATGAAGAAGAAGAAGCAATGGATTTGAGGACAAATCCTTTTCAAGAGGGAGGGGATGATGGAAGAGGCCCAAGCACAAGCCCACATGCAAGCCCATCAAAGGGTAAATTTGGGCCAACCATAGAGTTATGGCCAAGAGGATCCAAGAAGACGTTCTTTTACATGTTCAAATGCCATAAACTCTAGTGTAGAGTAGACTTTAATTTCTTGTCAAAATTAGCATAGGAACTTTATTTGTAATTTTCTTAGAATTAATTTTTGCACCTAAAACACCAATCTAGGTAAACTTAGAGTTTCTAAAAAAACCTCTAAATTTACCAAGGCCGGTCTAGAAAGCCCATGGAGGGGGTGAGCATAAAAACTAGACACACCCTTCCCCATGTGCTCATTTGTGCACCCATGTGCACCCATGTGCTTCACATTTACATTTCATTTGGCTAGCATTAGGGTTGCATTATGGTCCTCCTTAGCCTATAAAAGGAGGAGCCTACACCTTGTATTTTCAAGTTTGTTGTGAGTAAAGTTATGCTGCCCATTTGTGCTCAACTTTGCTTCTCCCTAGAATCCTAGGCTCTAAACTTCAATTCCTTCATCTTTTCCCTTGAGCTGGCCGAACCACTCAATACCCATACCTATCATGCACCTACAAGATCAACACCACTCTTAGGAGGATCTTGCTCACTCTCATTCATTGCTTCCGCCCCATACTCTACATTGATTCAAGAAGAACTTCATGAAAATGCCATCAACATGTCTACTCAATTAATGTTCATTACTTACCAAACCACATGATCTTCATAACTGTTTAGCCACATGATCTTCATAATTAATCAGTAATGACTTATCTACTGGCCCTAGCCTTCATCATCAATTTTCACTTATTCTTGTTCAATATTCTCTTCAAACTCTTCATTTGCAATTGAAGTATTGGGTCCACCACGTTTTCTTCTTACAGATGCAGTTGGTCACACAATCCACATTAAAAGATCCATCCCCTCTAGTCCTTACCATATTCCTAATCATAAAATGCCATGAAATGAAAAAACAAAAAAACGCACACCCACTGACTTTTGGATTTCCACCTTCGGAACCATTGCCTTTTGCATTCTCACATTCATAACACTCACGTATATCCAAATTCATAGGCGAAAAATTCTAGATTTCGTTTTCACACACAACCATCCGGGACAACTCTAGATTTACACGTTCATAGTTTACAAAAAATTTCGGATATACATATTAGGAAGTTAGTGAATTTGCAAAAACTTACGAAGTTCTGCATTGCACTGCGTATCGGATCCCAAGCCTTCTCCGGTGTACACTTCTTCTCCTTCGTCGACGACAACTTCTCTCTCCACAACCCTCCTCTCCGACACCATCGTGCCTTAGGGAATGAGCTCAGTGGTGTGTACGTTGGGTGTGTAAGCAATGCATTGGTTAAATATCATAACCTAGGTTTTATTTCATTAAAGGTTCAAAAGATTTTTCACGTAATGTTGTTGGGTGCATGTCTTAAATGATATGATGCAGGAGAAGCAACCTTGATCAGAAGGTGACATGCTGAAATTGTCAATTGAATCTTTAGAAAAAGCAAGAAACTACAAATGAGTCCCATAAAAGAGTCACATAGCTTGCCTTTATTAATCAATCTTTCTAAAATTTTCTTTCTGGAGGCAAGACTTCTAAATTTAAAGAACGTGAAGAATGAGATGGTACTTTAATTACTGCGTTGAAAAAGAGTTATAATTGTTTTCATAGAAAATGAAAGAAAAGAAAATACAAGAATAAAAATGACATTTTTTAATGAAAATATAAGTGAGATTATTTTAGTTTATTAAATATAATGAGACACTTTTTTTATTCTCAATTTGAAGAGAGAAAAGAGACACGAGTCTTGCATTTTTTTTCTTCCCTCCCTTTTATAAACATGCCAAATAAGGAAAACAAAATTTCTGACCTTAGTATGCATTAAGTTTGGGAATTTTTTCTACAATCCATTATTTTTTTAATTAAAAAAATATTCTTATGCAAATATTTCAGTGGTATTTTTTTTGTGTAATCAAGAGACTTTCTGAACATAGTGAAATGGATTTAATATATTATGAATTGGTCAATCTAAAACATATTTCCAGAATCAGAAGTAGAGATTTATACTTCAGAGGTAGAGTTCGAAGTAGAGTGAATTTCATTCGTAGCCCCTTTGTGGATGAGATTTTGATAGGATAGACACAAACATGATGGAAAGAAAGCGTCTTGCGCAATACAACGAGCGTCTAGCGTGACATAGAGAGTGTCGAATGCTTAGTGATCATCCAACATTAGGGATGATAGAACGAAAAGGATATAGGGTTCTTTTGAGACACTCAAAGAGGGAATTTCGATCGCACCAAGGAAAAAAACGCACAGGAACAAAAATGAAAGAAATCACAAGGAAGAATTAATCAAACACATTAGACGCTCACTGTGCCACATTAGACGCTTTCTGTATTGCAACTTTCTTTCCATCATGTTTGTGCAGTAGACAAGTCCCTAAAATTAAAGGGTTTTTACGTTCAATGTTGGAATGCATTTTGGATCTGGATAGGGGGAAGGGAAGTGGTTGAGATTTTAATGAACTTGCAAAGAGGGGTGTTGATGTGAGTTAATTTTAGGATAGTTTATTTGTTTGGTGACACTTTACTTAGATTTAGATTTTAGGACAAATATAGGTGAGAAGCCTAAGGAAAATTCCCACTGGACATTAAGTTAACAAGTGTTAAGTAGATGTGAAGGTTCATTTCCATAAGGCCAAAGGAAAATCACAATTAAAGTGAAGATGAATGCTAAGATAAGGTGCGACAATTTATCAAACACAAGATGAGCAACATAGCAAAAACATTGAAAATGACCGAATAGAATTCAAGATACAAGAACAAGACATATTTTGGAATTGAAAAGAGGAATGGAAGATGAGTGAAAGGAAACTTAGCGATGTGCAATTGTGAATGGAGCACGCCACTTGGATGGTGAATTGAATCCAAGATAAGTGTAGATGTCGCCACTTGAGAGCTCACAACACTCACAAGATAAGACCAATTTTAGGAGGAGATTCTCTCACTCACAATTCTAACACAATTTGTGTATAGTAACTTTACTCTTCATTCAACATATGAATACATGAGGCAGACCTCCCTATTTATAGATTTAGGAGCCTTGGAAAAGAAGAAAAGAGGGTAGAATGGGAAAAGGGAAAAAAGTGGGCAGCCATAGGGTTTGACTAAGTCAAAGCCGTATTCTAGGCTTATCGTTCTAGAAACTAGGTCACAATGCTTTCAAATGGGCTAGGAACAAGCTAGAATGCTACCCACACCCCTTACTATGCTAAAAGCACTTTATTATAGCTTATTTCTACTATTTGGACCCCTCATGTGAGTCCAATCTTATTTACAACATTTTCTCAACACTTAAAAAAACTAGTAGGAAGAATTTGAGATGCTCTGGCTCATGGCTTCTTCTTCTGCTGATATTGTCTTGATGTTTGGTGAGCCTCAACTTTGTATTTTGAGATGACTGCCCTTTTTGGATTTTGCTTGTAGTGTCTTTAGTCATCTTTGGGTTTGTATCATGCTCCCTAGGTGCGAAAGAATTCATCCACGAATTTAGTAGGCCTGCAAATACCATAGTAAGTTTGTTCACGTTAGTTGGAGAATGGAGGGTGAATCAAACTTATTTTCATTAAATTTAGGGAGATGATATGTGTGAATTCTAGCAACAAGACATGTTTGGAAAGAAGATTTTGGGATGAAATATTTTGTGAAAAAACCTCTTAGAAGGTGAGACCCTTTAGGAGGGTTTGGAAAAGCATCCCTAAACTTCTTAAGAACTGTTTAAGTATTTAGAATTTTTAGGTAATGAAAAAGATAAGGAAGGAAAACACCTTGGAGGTGAAGGAATGAGACTCATTGTATCTTGTCCTTCTTTTTCTCTTTCATTTTCTCTTTTGTTGTTTTGGTTAAGTTGGGATTGTTTAACCATGTTTAACATTATGGTTTGTTTATTTGGACATGTGGCAACTATGTGCCCAAAACTTAAACATTTAAAACATTTTGGCTTTGAAGTTTTGGTGAGTGACTTAGGGGTAGAAGGATCTCGTGTAGAAACTTTTTGGGAAGAAGTGGTTTGTTTTGAAAAATTGGAAGGAGAATTTTGTGTAGAAATTTTGCTTGCATCCTTCCTAGAAGAGTTAGAAGTTGATGGCAAATTCATGGAGCTCTTCTCGGAATCATGTGAAAAATGGTGCGGAAGCTATGGTGATCTTAAAGGTGCATGATGTGTATGGAAAGAGGGAGGTTCGGCCAGCCCTATGGTAGGTGATGAAGGTGAAGATTAGATCATAAAAACTAGGGAAAAGCAAAGTATGGCACAATGTTGGCAGCATAACTTTACTCTCATTAATCTTCAAAATACAATAGCTAGGCATCTCCTTTTATAGGCTAAGGAGGCTGTAAATCCTAAGCTAAGTGTACATGAAATGCAAGCTAAATGTAATGTAAATGTGAAGCACATGGGTGCACATGGGTGCACATGGTCCTTTATTAGTAAAGGTTTCTAGAAACCTTTAGCTAATCAAGGTTAATGCTTCCTTAATTCTAATGTGCAGAAAATTAAACAATTGTCCACATGGTTATGCTATTTACACCCCATTTAAAGCTAAACTACACTTGATAGGCCTTCACGGAATATTTGTGCTATTAGGCCTTTTCCCATTCATAGCTTGATCCAAGTCTTCTTGTCCTAGACGCTCCTAGCTTGGTCCTAGACGCTCCTAGCTTGGTCTTAGACGCTAGTAGCTTGGGCTTAGACGCTCCTAGCTTGATCTTAGACGCTTCTAGCTTGGTCTTGGATGCTTCGCTTGGGTGTAGACACTCTTGCCTTGGGGTCTAGACGCTCTTGACTTGGCTCTTGCCTTTCATGGAAGGTTGTGCTTGGCCCTCTTCCGTAAGAAGTGGTGTCTTTTGAAAAAGTGGAAGGAGTATTTTTTGTAAAATTTTCATTTGTATCCTTCCAAGAAGATTTGTAGAAACCATCATCATGAGTATTTTTGAAAGTTTTTTTTTTTTTTTCAAAAGGTGCGATTCTACCTTGATGGCTATGTGAACTACTTTCTTTAAAGAAGAGTACTCATGTAATTCTACAAGATCTTTAATTTCTTTTCACAAACCATGACTCTTCATTATCATGCATATTCATTTTAGTCAAAGTTGTTTCAAAATCTTTAAAATATGCATCTACCATCCTATGTCCATGATGAAGCCTTTGGAACTTCAACAAGTGTTCCTTCCTATAAGGAGGAGGAACAAACCTCATGCGCATGCATTCCTTTAAATCATCAAAGAGATCACGATTGGTCTCTAGTTTAGCCCAATGTCCATTACAAGTTTGTGCCACCATTGGTTGGCATAGTCTAAGAAAACTAAGGAAGTTAACCTAACCTTTTGGTCCTCGTTGACCTTATACAAATTAAAGAGATGTTCAATCTTAGCTTCCCAATCTAAATACAAAGAAGGATCATTAGACCCACTAAAACTAGGTAACTTTACAAAATTAAAAGAATGTTGTTGTTGTGATTGGTGTTGATGGTGCCTTTTGGCAAAATTGTGCAAACTCCATTCGTCCTCATCTTGTTGATTTTGTCTTGCATGAGCTTCTTCTAGTCTTTGCAATCTTTTGGCAAATTGGCTAAGTTTTTCCTCTTTATGGACAAGTTGTTGCTTGACCTCCACAAATTCTCCCAAAAGGTGAGCTTTGTGATAGGATTTAGTTTTGGAAGATGCACCACTTGAAATATTAGCCATCACAACAAGCAAACAAGAAAACAAGAAACACAAGTAACAAACAAGTTAAAGAAAAGAGGTCAGAAACAAAGAATGTTTGCAGCAAAAGGAAATAAAGCACTCAACCACTCAAGGAAAAAGTTTCTTCCTTTTTAACCAAGATCTTACTTGTGGTATGAACAACTCTCAAGTGAAAAAAGACAAAGCCTCCACACTTGGTCAAAGATAATTCACCACAAAACTTGAGGAAAGAAGAAAAGACAAACAAGAAAAACTTAAAACAAGAAAATGCTAAACCAAAGTTGGAAAAGAAATATGACAAAACTTTGAATAGAAGACAATCAAGAAAAGCACAAAAGAAGACTCTAAGAACTCACTAAACTTTTAACTAGGAAACTTTTGTGATTAGAAAAGTGCTAAAGCGAAAGGATAAAAAATTCCACAATGTTGAAAACAATTTGCCAATCAAGTTGAATCCATAGTTGTGAAAATGAATTTCTATTCAAGTGAGAAGCAAGATGCCTTTGGAAACAAAATTCTTTGATGTTTTTGCTGTTTTAAAAAGGTCACATGTGCTTGTTGTTTTGTAAGTGCAGTACTGTTTTGCTTTGTACAAATGGCTTGCTGTTTGAAAAAAAAAACATCACATATGCTGGCTATTTTGGTGCAGTAAAAACGGTACTGTTTTTGCTCTTTTAAAATACCTTGTTGTTTTGGTGCAGTAAAATACCTTGTTGTTTCTTTTATACTAATGTAACTTATGGCAAAGAAGGAACATAGCTTGCATCATGCATAGTTTTCAAGAACATTCAATTTTCACACAAAAATTTGGTTGGATTCAATAGAATTGAACACTTGAAATCATATGTTTGGAACTTAACATCAACTTCTACTAAAAACAAGTTTCTAATTAATGTGTAAACTTTACAATTAAAAGCAAGTAAGAAGAATCAAAATAAGGACACCTAGAACACTAATGAAAATATGACTCAGAGTAAAAAAACAAGATCAATAAAAGACATCACAAGAATATATTCAAAAGGAAAAATGCTATGAATATAAGAAAGGCTTAAAAAAAATTCTGCAACAAATAAAGGTGCTGGAAAATTAAAAGCATGAAAATAATGACAAGAAAGTAAAGGTACTTGAATTTAAAAACAAGAAAGTAAAGGCACTTGAATTTAAAGACAAGAATTAAAGGTGCTAGAATGTAAAGTGACAAATCAACTCAAAAAGATAAACACTACCATAGCTCTTGATACGACATGATGTGAGTTGATTTAGGATTGTTCATTTGTTTGGTGACACTTTACTTAGATTTAAATTTTAGGACAAATATATGTGAGAAGCCTAAGGAAAATTCTCACTGGATATTAACTTAACAAGTGTTAAGTAGATGTGAATGTTCATTTCCATAAAGCCAAAGGAAAATCACAATTAAAGTGAAGATGAATGCTAATATATGATGCGACAATTTATCAAACACAAGATGAGCAACATAGCAAGAACATTGAAAATGACCGAATAGAATTAAAAAAAACAAGAACAAGACATATTTTGGAATTGAAAATAGGAATGGAAATGGAATGGAAAAAGATGAGTGAAAAGAAACTTAGGAGATGCGCAATTGAGAATGGAGCACACCACTTGGATGGTGAATTGAATCCAAGATAAGTGTAGATGACGCCACTTGAGAGCTCACAACACTCACAAGATAAGACCAATTTTAGGAGGAGATTCTCTCACTCACAATTCTAACACAATTTGTGTATAGTAACTTTACTCTTCATTCAACATATGAATACATGAGGCAGACCTCCCTATTTATAGATTTAGGAGCCTTGGAAAAGAAGAAAAGATGATAGAATGGGAAAAGGGAAAAAAGTGGGCAGTCATAGGGTTTGACTAAGTCAAAGCTGTATTCTAGGCTTATCCTTCTAGAAACTAGGTCAAAATGCCTTCAAATGGACTAGGAATAAGCTAGAATGCTACACACACACTCTACTATGCTAAAAGCACTTTATTATAGCTTATTTCTATTATTTGGACCCCTCATGTGAGCCCAATCTTATTTACAACATTTTCTCAACACTTAAGAAGACTAGTAGGAAGAATTTGAGATGCTCTGGCTCATGGCTTCTTCTTCTTCTGATATTTTCTTTATGTTTGGTGAGCCTCAGGTTTGTATTTTGTGATGACTGCCCTTTTTGGATTTTGCTTGTAGTGTCTTTAGTCATTTTTGGGTTTATGTCAAGTGTAGTGAGTGATTGTGATTTTGCGTTTGGGAATTGTGTTTCGAGATTAAGACCTGCACCCAACAACACTGCATTACACACCCAACACCACTGCATTACGCGCCCAACACATCGAACACCACTGAGCTCGTTGCACGACAATGGAGAGGAGGGTGGTTGCGTAGAGAGGACCTATCATTGAAAGAGAAAAAGTGGGCACCGTAGAAGGTGTGGACTATGGAGAATAAGGTAAGTTTTCGTAAAGCCACTAACTTCTGGATATGTATATCTGGAAGTGTTATTTGTAATCCTGATGTGCATATCTGAAGGTGGCACAAATGGAAGGCAATGGTTCCAGATGTGCACATTTGGAAGTTAGTGTGTGTGTTTTTTTTTTCATTTGATGGCATTTTATTTCAGAACATGGTGAGGACTAGAGGAGGAGCATTCTCTAATGTGGACTATGTGCGACCAACTGTATCTGTGAGAAGAAAGCGTGGTGGTCCTTGTATTTCAGTTGCAAATGAGGATTTTGAAGAGAATATTGAACAAGATGGAGTGAAAATTGATGATGAAGGTTTTCCAGGATGGCTAGTGGATAAGTCATTACTGATTAATTATGAAGATCATGTGGCCATACAGTTATGAGACGGTTTGGTAAGTAATGAACATTAATTAAGTGTCTTATGTATGTATTTGTTGATTATTGTAGGATCGTGGTGAGCTGAAGGTTGTCTTCATGGGAGAAAGGTGAATAAGTTAGAAGCACCACATGAACACATAAAGGTTGTAGTAGACATATCTAGCTTAGGTGGTCTGGTTCATGCAAGTTATAAGAATTTAGACAAGGATTGCTTTGTGCATTTGTAGAGAGGTGACATACAGAGACAAACACATACCTATTGGGGAGATGACTATCATTCTTGATGATGTGTCAAATTTGTTGCATCTGCTCATTGTTGACCAATTTTATACGCATCAGACCTTAGATGCATATGAGACAAATGATTTGTTGGTAGAATCCCTACATGTTGACCATGGAGTTGCATATGAAGAGACACGACACTGTCGAGAAACTCATGTGCCTCTCAGTTGGTTGAGAGATGTATACGAAGGTGCATGCTCAAGGAGGCAGTGGACTGTAGCTGCCAAAGCTTATTTACTTCACTTTGTTGGTTGCACTATCTTCGTTGATAAAAGTGCTACTTCGGTGAGTGTGATATATCTTGGGTTTTTTTATCGATTTGAGGTTGACTGGGAGATATGTTTGGGCGACAGCTGCATTAACCCACATGTATGAGCAACTAGGAGATTGTAGCTACACAAAGACGAGGCCACTAACTGGTTATGCAACTTTATTGCAGGGTTGAGTTTATGAGCATTTCCCAACTATAGGCATGAGATCTGTTCAATCCCAGTAGTCTAAAGAGGAACCTTGTTGTAGGATGTATGAATAAGGGAAAGTTACTTCAATTGTCGTTGTTCGATTGTAGCTAGATACAGTGGCATCAACTTGCATTCGATTTTCCCCATACGACGAGCACAAGGAAGAATGTCCATTTGAGTGGATATCGTTATTTCCTAGTTATTTGAGACTTAAAAATTGGAGACAATTGCATTTGTCGGAACATGTTATCTGTTAGTATGGATATGTGCAGATGATCCCTCAACAACCGTATGTAGTTAAAGATGACAATCTCACTACAAATGAAATGGACCGATGATGATTACATTTCAATGATTATGTCTTATCAGATATGGACGTAACACCTTATCCTGACGCTTGAGTTTAACAATATTATGGAGTGATTTCGATTAGTATCACATCGATATGTCATTAACATGGCTAAGGATGATTGTCTTGTACTCATACCCTCAGATTCACTTGTCCACGGACTAGTTGCATTGCATCCTCAGGAGACACATCCTATTATGGTATGTATGAACCATTAATAACATTTTCATTTGTATTGGTTTCTATCTAATATCATTGCAACCATTATTTAATCATGGTGATGTGGTGGAGGGCAATCCTCTGTAAGAAGAAATACAAGCAACCTTCATGTTAGCACGAGGAGCGATGGATGACAGAACCATGTATATTCACGTAGAAATGATTGATACATAATGTATTAGAATCATTGTTGTAATATTTTAATCTGTGAACGGTCTTGTTTGAACTTTAACTATGACTTAATTTTGTTTGAATGTCAATTCCTTGTAATGTTCATTTTGTTTATATTGTTTAAGTTGGTTTAGGATTTTAAATTGTTCCATTAAAAGTACTAAAATCATCACTGTCAAATGTTATTTATGTATGAAATTTGTATACCCAAATCTGGATTGACTGGAATGGCTTTCGGATATCAGTATGCTTCTGGATATCCACATCCAGAAGCATGGTGATGACTTGGATTCTGACATCCGTAGGCATGGTGTTGGCTAGAACGTAAGAGTATAAATGAATGTATTAAAATTTAATGTATTTGAAATAAATGTATTCAAATAATTAATCCTAAAACATGAAAATTAAGTATCTATTACAAATATTAAAATTACAAACATTTGACAATTATAAATGTCGTCTAATGGACATTATTTGTGTATAAACTTGTATTCGGCTAGTGTAGTATGATGACCAAGACTGGATCGTTGGATAACGATGTGCTACTCAATATATCTATCAGTGAAATTTGACAATTATCTTTCAGCTTCACCTATAAAAGTTATAAATATAAGTTACATAACTTTTAAGTTAGCAATATCACTGAATTTTTAGTCATGACATCCCTGAGAAAAATGATTTATATGCACGTGCCCAATTGCAATTATTCAATGGTGAGTCAAATTACTTGGTGCTTGGATTCTTAAAGGAAAAATAGTGGATGATTGTATCATGGACAATCACACAAAAATCATATTATATCGATTAGCAATATATATCCCATGTCCTAGATTGTCATCCACTTATCTGATCTTGCCTACAAGTGCAAATGACTAACGAAGTTAAATCAAGAAAGCAAATGTAAAATGCAAATGAAAGGGTGTAAGTGGTTGGTACCATTGACATGCAGTCAACAAGTGACTTCTTCAAAATATTCACACCGTTCATCACCACGAAACAGCTCAACATATTCTTGCCTCCATTCACTTAGTTCTTTTAACAAATTCATTTGAACAACAACCCATGACTCCTCTCTCATACCCAATACGACAGCAACAACACAACATTCACAATGGCTATCAACCTTAACATCGACAACATCAAGAATGTATGGGTGATACCCTACATGAAACTAATCTAGCAAATGAATGGATTGTGCTGGTAGAATTTGTGGTATTTGTCCTTCATTACATTTTTTACTCAAACAATTACTATATTGTGAGTGTATGAAGTTCACATGTTCAAAATAAGAAGGGTTTCACTTAGTTGATCTCATAAATTTGGTAGGACGAGTCATCTTTACAACACCTTTTGTTTTGACCTTATCATGTGGTGTGTAGATAGAAGTCTTCTCTGAAAAGGAAATATCTTGCAATTTAGTTTTGATATTAATCTTACCTGCAACGTCCATCTCTTTAAAGCGCTTCGAGATCACCTCAAACTCTTTCTCAATTGACAACTCAGATGAGCATTGTTGAGTTGCAATATCTTCAAAGCTTAATCGAGTCTATATGACATGTACTGATTTAAGTGATATGCCACCTACACCAAATGAAGCTAATTGACACGCACACGAGAGACCATTGGTATATGTAAGAGTAAATCCACCACACCTATTTTTATCAAACTCCACAGATTTAACTCTAACAAACTCTTCAGCAATAAGGTTCAAAGCATATTTAAACACAAAACCTAATTTTTTTTGGTATTGCTGTAACCTTAAACCGATGTCCAACCACATGCAGACTCTTTTGGAATGAAGCTTTGATTGTATTATGTTGTAAAATAATCATCTTGTTGATCGAATTCCAACAAAAACATAAATCCTCAATGGAATTTTGAATAATTCTCTTTAGGCTACAATGTGCTGCCTCAACCCTGTTACTTGTTATGTTTCCTAAGTACATCACCTTATCTGTCCATGCCTTCAGAATTTTTTTTATGTGAACACCATGTACCGATCACATAGTCAACAAATATAAGCAATGGAGAACAGACAACTTAAAAAACATTGACACAATCTTCAAAGACCTCAACAATATTACAATCCACAATAGATCCCCAAGCTTGCATTACTTGATTCTGTGCCTTTCTTGGATGCACCGACATTTTGCATTTTACTTTCACATTTTTATTAATGTGAAATCGACAGAGCAAATTATAAGCTTCAAGAAACACAATTCTAATTATATTCATTAAGACAATATCTTTATCACATACCATCACTCTAGGGTATGAATCAACTCTCAAAAACAACATTTTAAGTCTGTCAAGGGTCCACAAAATTATTTTCCTTTCCAATTGCTAGTAAACAAACTGCAACGGAAAAGGTCAAACCAGTTGATGTAATCCCAACAACCTCAAGTAACGACATCCTATACTTGTTCATTTTGTACGTACTATCCATCAATATGACAATATTAAAGGAGTTCACTAGCTTTACTGAATCTGGGTGTGTCCTACATATATCTTGCACGACATTTGATACCTCTTCACACTTATACCAATGTACACACATGTCTCGTTCCAGTAACAATATGAATTGTTGCATTTCTTTTTTGTGACCTCGTTGTGATCTTCGATGAGCACTCATTGCATTATAAACTTGTTTTATCGTCGTCACATTTTTCTCATTTCTCTCTTTCATGGTTAGTATAATATTTATTGGTTTAACTAAAGTCTTATTTATATCCTCATCCATAACCTTTTTCCTCAACAATTAACCTTTCAACATATAGATGACCTACCAATGTTTCTGTCAAATCATGATTGTGAGAACCACAAATTAATTCAACCATCCACCCTTGACCACCTTTGCGGGTTTGCCTCGCAATCTGAAAGGACACTCACATTTCCTAGTTGCACTTCGAATGATATCTACGTCTTTTTCATACCATTTGAATTTACCTCCTTTCTCATAACTTAATAATACAAACGTCATCATTCCTCATTGCCCCGTTCATGTATCTGATCTTAATATAACAATAACAAATCCATAACTATAGCCAACACTTCTTGCCCATTCGAATAACTCACCTCGATTGCGAAATACCTACAATAATATATACCAAATTTATAAATCATTTGTAAACTACAATTCACACGTCTAACATTTACCTTACTTCATTTGTAGTAAACGTCTCACTATACTCATGTGCCTTATGTTCATTATCTAACGTGTTATAAGTTATTGACTGCTCTAGATCAATATCATCTAATCCATCTCACACATTAATCTTCCCTGAAATTCCCATGTATGAATCCACTGTATCCATTGCCACAAAAACACATATCAACAACCTTTTTCTTTCGGATATTCATATCCATAAGCTAAAGCACACCATTCCAGATTATTCCAGATATGACTTTCAAATTGCCTATGAAAATTTTATGCAATACGCTTTCTGAAATTTAGAAATGAGATTTTTGGAAATTTTAGAATGAGATTTTAAAAAGAACATAATTTCCAGAAAACAATTTTTGCAACGTCACATATATAATACCTTATGGAATGAGTTTTCTATTTCGCAACGCGTTCTCCCTCTCTTCTTCTATAGCAACAATGGTACACCAGTAGCGGTGGTGTGGTGCATTGAGGAGGGTATTTTAGTCAACTCTCTGGTTCCCCAAAAGTGTCATCTATCGTGTCAAGATGCTCTCCCCCAAAGTGATATTCTGTAACCATAAATCTACAAGAACAAATGTAATAAATATAATATCATATGCCATATAGGCACATAAAACTAAGAGGTTTACACAATTATGGCATCAGTCAATTTTCTCCAAACAGACAAGGTACTAGAGATACATAGTTCACTTTGAGTAGAAGATCAGGGTGATTTTCAGGTCTATCTATGCCTAGAAATCATCCAGTAATTTGATATATTTGATTTATAATCAATTTAGATAAAATATCACATGACATCTTTGGCTGGATAGAAAGATTTACAACTAGAAAATTTGCTTCCAGAATTAAAGCTTCGGGAGAAATACAAACCTGATCATGTGTAATGGGGTTGATATGCACCCATAGCTATCTCAGTATCCATAGCTCTTTGGTTTATATTAGCAGATCCAATTATAACATACTCATCATCAATAATCATCCCCTTAGTATGCACACAACCATTTTCGTTCACTGTCTAATATGTATGAGAACTTGAGAAGTGTTCCTACTAGAGAGATGAGACCTAAAGAACTATTGAAGTCTTCGTCTTCCTCCTTCGATAGGGCAGGTTGCTAGGTGCTTGGTTGGGATCCTTCTCGCCTCCGTCTCTTCTTTGACTCTCGGTCTCGGGTGAATACCGAATGGGGGTACCTGTAGAAGGCACTTCGACGTTCAAGTCAATAAAGCGGGTGATCAACACTCAGGTAGGTGCACAGTAATAAATGACGTATCTTTCTCCTTGGAAAGTGTGCTATTTATATTATTTTAATGGGCTTATCACATTGGACCTGATTAGCGGAATGAATCACACTTAGGGTGACATTACCTAATTCTTAATGATAGTTTAGCTTTACTAACCTTGGTTTGAGCGTTAATGATTATACGTGTCGGTCGGCCTGGCCGTGCGTGGTGTCTCGGCCAGCTCGGTCAGGCAGACTGGTACACGTTAGCGTGTGTCTTGGTCACCTCGGACAGGGAGACCAAGCCACATCATGTCGGTGGTACAATAAGTATTTATTTATTGTTCACTGTCTAATTGTTTATCTATATTGGTCATTCAACCTGTACAGGAATTACATTGCTTTGATCCCTCATGTTTCCCTTGAGTAATCTTGAAAGATATTGAGCTCAAACATTTAGTTTGACAAGTACATATGAGATCTGGTCGAAAATTTTCCAATTCATCTATGATTCTTAGGTTGGTAAAATACTCAATAATAGAAAAATTACGTTGAGTGGTGACTAATTGATAAGAAAAAATGCTAAGCTCCTATGTGACAGTGCTCTAAAGAATAGGATTACTGAAGAAGCCTTAATGATCCTCTTCAGCTTCTTCATATTTGTTTCTGATTCATTTCTTAAGAAACTGAACAAGTGCAACTATGTAATGAATGATCTTGGTGCAGCTTCACGTTTCCTACAATTTTAGCAGCTTCTCCTGAATTGATTCTGATATTCTTCCTTTCCTCCAATACCATAGCTTGTTTAATAGAAGTGGCAATGTCATTTATAGTCATCTTCATTTCGTTTAACTTCAATGGCTACACCCTTGTAACCAAAAACCTTGCATTAAGAGGTTCATCTGCAATGAAGGGTAATACAACTAGGGTAATAAACAAAGTAGGTATTATTTTATTGAAAATATAAAAACATAAATATTATTTATTAAAACATAAGATATGTAAATGTTTATTTCAAAATTAAACATCATTGTTTACCAATAAACCTATGAATCAACCAAGTTGTTTTAATTTGACTAATAGTATTAACTTCAACCTAGATTAATATATGTTGTTACGTTAAAAACTAATTGAAACTCAATTTAAACAGTATAATATATTGTAGTAGAAACACATATACCTGTTTTTTTGTAATTTTTATCACGTTCTTTTATTTTTTTTAAATAAATGTATTATTATAAACTATAAAATAAAGTGTGTAACTACTTTTTGGTAGATGTATTCCTTCTCTAATATTTTCCCCTTACAAACTAAACATATTTTGTTTTTTTTTCCTACTTTATTTTTTTTACATTGTAGCTTTTATTTGTTTGTAGAATATTAAAGTTAGTTACCGAAAAATATTTTATGTACTATAAAATAAATTAAGATATTATGATTTTAAAATATAATTAAAGATAAAATAAAATAAAAATTGTTTAAAATGAAGATATTATCCATTTCAGTCCTCAAAATTTTTAATTTTCCTTTAGAGATATTCTCTTAATTAGATATTACCAACCAGGAAAAAGGAAATGATCTTAACTATCTTAAACTATGCTCTTTTATTTTTAATATTTTAACCATCAATATTCTTTAATACATTCTCTTTCATCTATTTTCTACATTAAATTTAAATTATTTTTGAAGTAGTGATCAATAATTAAAAGCAATCTTACATACTCTATACATATACATTTAAACGTATTTATATCACTACAAGAAAATCATGAAATATAAACCAATTTTAGTGACAAAAAATAATTAGTTGCTATAGTGACTAAATTAGATACAATTTTAGAGACTAAATAAATTTTTGGTTTCTAAATTAGTTTATATTATTGTTAAATGGTTTATAAATTGGTATCTAATTAGTAACTAAGATTATAATTGGTAGTTTATATCTAATTTAGTTACTGTTACAATTAATTATTTTAGTCTCTAAAAATTGATTTTTATTTGATGATTTTTTTTAGTGTATATTCAAATAAAAGAATTTAGTGTGTATATTAATTATAATATAATTTATAAATTAAAATATTAATTTACTATGAATTAAATTATATAAAATATTAAAAACTTCACTTGTAGTACTTCTCTCTGATAGAATAGAAAAGTTTGTCTTAAAATTTTGCTCTTGATACTAAAGCATAAGGAGGAGGATGATGAAATTTAGCAGTGAATGTGATGATCTGAGGAATTTCCTTCACACAGTTCTCACTTCATGCACAAAAAACTAAAAGAAATAAACAATCCTTTCTCTCTTTTTTTTTCTTCCTATTCTTGTTAATTTTCTTTTGTTATCTTATTTTTAATTTAATTAATCTCTTTTCTTAACTATTCACTTGGATGCACTCTTTCGTCTTTAAATTTAGTTCTCTTATATATGTGTGGTTGGGCGACTCATCCCTTTTAAAAAAAACAACTAAATTATTTTTTGATATTTTTATTATTAGACTTTTTTTAATTTTGAAATATAAAATTTAGAGACTTCCTTAATTATATAATCTAAAAATTAAAAATTATGATTTTTTTATTTTAAATTACACCATTCAAAATAGAAGATTTGTATAACACAATTTTGTATTTCAGACTCTACTATTCATACTACAATTTTTTTTATTAAAAAAAATATTTTAAATTTTTTTGAAGACATGGGATAAACAGAGAAATCCCAGTGTGATTCTGTAATCGATGTTCTACTTAAAAAAGGTTGGGTGGACATTTTACTCATTTCCTATTCCTAATTCAACAAATATTGTAAATTAATATTTGACATATGGAACTTGTACAAACTCCAATATATAGAAGGAACCAAGAGCTATTAATGCTACATCCTCTCCCAACGTGGACCAAAAACCAGAAAACATAGCAAAACTGAATATGAAGTCTCTTTGCAGTGAAAGCCACCCATGACAGAGATATTTCCAGAATAGCATGAAGGACACAAAGATGAGCTACTTGCTCCATAGAAGGACAGACAAATCTGATCTGAAATGCCTCAAATGCAAGCATAAACCTTTAGAAAGAAAGCTGCAACATAGAACAACCCATACTTTGTACAGTGTATATTCAGACCATATTAAGGAAAAAAACACTAAACCTAACTAAGATGATCAACAAGTATATCAATGAAGCATAAGATAAATTATATCAACTCATTATATCTCAATCACTATAATATATATATATATATATATATATATATATGACTTTTGTACAATATGTAACCAATTTTTTTTTTCATGATTATTCCTTTCAAAATTTCAATCTTTGGTTTTTCTTTAGCAAACACAACAACAATAAGACGTAGAATTTTTTAAAGTTGAAACTGTTCGAACCAAAATAATGAAGAGACAATAACAGAGTTGGCTGCTGTTATTACCCTGCACTGAACATTAACCAGTCACTCAATTTCAATCTTACTCTTCCAATTTCAATTTATAGATATCATTATTCTTTTGGGAATGGTAATTTACTCTGATATGATCTATTTTAATAAGTTTAAGTTCACCATTCTGAAAAGAATCTGCATGTTTGTAAAGTTAAATTGGAAGAGTAAAATTGATAATAACTGACAATTTAATGCTTATTGCAGGAAGAAACAGCTCCCAGCTCTGTTATTGGCTCCTCACTATTTGGGTTCGAAGAGTTTCAAAATCAAAATATTTCACGTCTTGTTGAAATGTGTTACTGCTAAAACAAACCTGAAACTGTAGTTTTGAAAGAATGGTAATGCCAAAAAACAATTTGGTTACATATTGCATAAGAAATAAAGGTCATGTAATAATCTCCAAGTACCTTAGAAAGAGTTTTGCTAAAGAAATAAATTGCACAAGCATAACAAAATAAACAGAGTTTTACAAAAATATCACACACATTTACACTAAAATTTAAAGATGAAGCTAGTACAATACAGAAACAAAAAATACCAACAACATATAGCATATACTCATACATTAATTAGCCTTTAACATGAAAGCATTTGAATTGTATAAATAACCCCAAACTGAGATAAATAATAATAATAATAATAATTATTATTATTGTTCTTACAATTTTTCTGAGACCGAATGTCCCTTATCAAGTCTCTTTCATCTCCTCTCTTTTCAGTCCTTCAGTTGTTCTTTCGGTATGTCCATGAGGGTGTGGTACCTGCAAAGACACCCTGACCTTCAAGTCAATTGAAATGTATATTTGATTATCTAGTTCATAATTGAAAGAGTCATTACTTTTTACCATGGGGTGCCCTCTTATTTATAATTTTCTATTGGATTTTGTGTTGTGTAAAAATTAGCGTAGACCCAAATGATCTTTAATCATGTTTTATCTCTTCTAATCAAGCTTAATCTATTTAATCTGTTTTTTTATCAACAAAAAAAATGTGAACCACTTCAGGGGTGGTCCAACCCTTATACAAAACAAAACTTTCTTCCTAAAAACAAAAAATCAAAGACTTCTACCAACATCAACGAAAAACACATAAGCAAACATCCAACCAATAAGTGAATTAGTGTTATATTGGTTTTGGCTGAAAGACCATGCTACCGTATAAGGTGATCGATCTTTCGACTCCTCGATTCTTAATAGAATAATAATAATAATAATAATAATAATAATAATAATAATAATAATAATAATAATAATAATAATAATAATAATAAAAAATAAATAAATAAATAAATAAATAAATAAATAAATAATGATGTAAAAGGCCATAGCAGAAAACCAAAACACATATACAAATGAAAATCTATTATTGAATAAATATGAAAAGTCAGAAACCTGTAAAAAAATTTTTAATCTATTTGATCTGTGAATTACCATGATATTGGTTTTGGTCCAAGGACCGTGCTATCGTATAACGTGATCGGCTTTTGGTTTCTCGATTCTTAATAGAACAATAATAAAAAAAAATGATGCAAGAGAGAAACCAAAACACATATATACAAATGAAAAACTAGTAGTGAGTAAATATGAACCGTCAGAAACCTATAAAAAATTGTTTGAGGGATGAAAAGGAATATAGTATCACAATTGCATTCCAAATTTGTTCATGAATTCACCCACTCAATGCATATTTTCTATGGAAGTTGAGAAATTTATGAGAAGTCTAAAATTTAGAGAATAAAATAAATGCATTTTTTAATGAACTTCTTCAAGAGGACCATGAAAGGGAGGGGAAAACTCTTGCGAGAAGAAACCTTATTTGGAGAATAAAATAAACTATATACCTTATTCGAAGAAAGGCTAAAACTCTTGGAAAGAAAAAGGAACATATTAATAAACGAAAAATTTGTCTTCTACAATATCTCAAATAAGAAAAATGGAAGACTTTAATTTGCAACAAGTTTTGCTCAAAATATTGAGGAAATTGCAAAGAGTGAGGTTGAGGGAAGTTGTAGTTGGAGGTTAGAGAGAAAGAGGAATCTGTTACATAGGTTGGAGAAAATTTGGGATGAGTGAAAGTTGTTCTAATGGAACATGAGAGTTAGTAGAAGGAGAGGAAGGTATTTATACTAAATTGAATGTGATAGTGAGAAAAAAGAGTTAAAATATTTAATTTAGAGAAATAAATTTATTAATTGAAGGATTGAAATAATTTATTTTTGAGAGAGAAATTTATTAAACTGACAATTAAACATTTTATTATAATGAGAGAATGAGAGATCTCTAGTATAAAATCATTATTGTAGAAAGAAAAAGTCATAAATAACGTCCTAAGATAAACATTATTTACGTTATATCCTAACTACTACAATTTAATACAATACATTAAGATATCTCAGCACCTTCTCACCATATCCTTACTTAGGGTGTGTCTGTTTCTATGGGGGAGGAAAGAAAGAGTGTTTTTTGTGTGTTTGTTTCAAGGATTTTGAGGGTGGGGGAGTGGATGGGGGAGAGAGTGAGTGGTTTTTTTCATTCTTCACAAAATGAAGAGATTGGTGGGAATTTATGTAGGATGGTTGTATTTTACCAAAATACTCTTGGGCATGCATTTTATTACAATATCAAAATTAAATATTACATAAATTTAGTTATAATTTCAAAAATATCTAATTATACTATTAATAACAACATACAATTATAAATAATGAAAATAATAAAATAAAAAATTATAATATTAACAAAATATATATAGTTATATAAAATAATAAATGCATATAATAATAAATATTATTTTCATAAAATTTTAATATATTTAATAATTTTATTTCAATTTAACACAAAAATATTTTCTATTATATTTTTTATTATAAAATATAAGTAATTATGAATATTATATATTAAAAAAATTTAATTAATTCAAACCTACACACAAAAAGAATCATAGTTCATTATTCAAATATTTTTTAATAACAAGGACAAATTTGTAAATTTATAATAAACCATCCTCACAAATTCACTCTATCATCCCTCAATTCAAACAACCTCACATATTTTCACACATCCTCTTTATGTCCTAACTACTACGGTATAATACAATCATTAAGAATCAAGGTGAGTTCAAACATTCAATATCTTGTGACTACAAGCATGTATGAATTCCCTTACCAGCTTCTCACGTTCTCTTCACATCCAGATCATCTAGTATAAGATACTATTGAAAGGGAAAGTTAACTTCCGTTACCTTAAATTATTTATTCAAATGAAAATTCTAGCTCAAGCAGGAGAACCACTCCAAAATTTGATGACGTAGAGTGATGGAGGAGGGCCAAGCACATTCCACCATGAGAGCCAAGACCCAAAGCTAGACCATGATGAGCGTCTAGACCCAAGGAAGGAGCGTCTAGGACGTGAAGAGGGGAGGCTACACATGGAGCGTCTAGGGGGAGACCTAGACCGTCTAGGCCCAATTATAAGATCAATGGCTAAGCACATTCATGCCCAATTAAATGAAGCCACGGATGGAAGAGAGAAAGCCTTGTACATGTTACATGGAGGCCCATTAGGGGTGCTTAGTAATTAGAGTAGTGTAGAAAGCATATTTGAGTGAACTTTCTAGAAACTCTTGGTTTTGGCCTGTCATGAGCACATGTGCCATGTGCTTGGTGATTTGCATTTCATTTGGCTTTCATTTCATTAGCTATCAGCTTAGTTTCCACGACCATGTAGCTTATAAATAGGAAGGCCTACACCTTGTATTTGCAAGTTTATTGTGAGTAAAGTTATGCTGCCATTTTGTGCCAAGCTTTGCTTCTCCCTAGAACTCTAGGCTCTAAACTTCACATCCTTCACCTTTCCTTGGGCTGGCCGAACCTCCCAATATTCATACACATCATGCACCTTCAATATCAACACCACTCTTAGGAGGATCTTGCACACACACATCCATAGCTTCCGCACCATATCTTACATGATTCAAGAAGACCTTCATGAAATTTGCCATCATTTGGTATCAGAGCTTGGGTTCTTCAAGATGAGTTGCTTTTGGTCTTTTCATTTCTAGTTCTTCTTTACTTCATGTTGTTCATCTTATTTCCATAATTGTCTTGCTGTTTTTTTTGCATTTTAATTTGTTTTGGTGTGCTTTGTGGAAGATCCAACCGAAGCACTTTTGTTCAATTGATCTTGAACAAGTTCTTGTGCAAATTGTGATAGGATTCCATACACCTTTGAGTTGCTATTTTCTTTTATGCTTTTGAGTCTTTATTGCTTTCTTATTTAGTTCATATTATGCTTTTGAGTCTTTAATTTCTGAATCTTATATGTTTTGTCAAGTCATGTTCATCCACAATGTCAACAATTCTTAGTAGTCCTTTATTTGGCTCTATTGTTTCTTGATTTTGGGTATCTTTAATTGCTTTGAATCTGCTGTTCTTTGATCTTTTGGTGCCTTTTTAATTTTAGTTTGAGTTCATATTGTGTTTAGATCCTACACAATTCTATTTCACAAATTCCATTGTGTTTAAATTTTGGTATCTTGCTGTTTTTGTTTCCAGTTTCCAGAATCCCCTGTTTCAAATTTTCTGTGCTGGCTGTTTTGTTTCAGAAAAATATTTTCACTCATAGGAAAATTTTGATTCTCTGGAATATGCAAGTTTGAAGTGTTATAGAAAGGACAAAAAAAGAATTAGTCCAAAAGAATCAACAGAAAAAAAATGATAAATCTTTTAAAATCAGTGTGCAAATCTGAGGCGCTACAGCTGGCGTAACTGAACACCAAAATTGCAAAATTTATTAAAACAAATTGGTGCATGCGTTTTGAGTGATTCCAAAGCCAGATTTTAGCTAAGATCTTGAATATCTTGCATATAAAATTTCAGAATCATATCTTAAAAACACAGCTCAGCATAAATTGGGGAAAAACACGTTTCTGGCCCACAACATTTTCCAGTGGTGCTGTTTTTTTTATTTGGTCATCTAATTCTAGTGCCATTCTTAGGATTCTTTTGTGTGCCTACCTTTATTTTGGTACCTTTTATTTGCTTGCTTAATATTTCTTGGACCTCTTTCTAGTTTTCATAATCTAACTCCTTTTGGTGGTACTGTTTTATTCAATTAAATTGTTTCTTGCTTTTGTTCTTTGACCTCTAATTTGGTGCTGGAATTTATTTCTCCTTTGGTGTTTAATTGAATGGAAACTTGACTTGGGTAAGGTCTAGTCTTTTGATAGGTGCTGGAATTGGAGAATTAAAACCTTCATTCTAAGGGGAAACAAAGCCAAGGCCGAAACAAGCATTCTTGAAAAACACTACAAACACTTGGAGGGCCAACAAGCAAAGACAACAAGGAAGTGCATTTAGCAAAAAGAGGATCAACAAAGGGAGTTTTTCTTAATTTCCTTACAACTTAATTTGTGTTAATTACCTCTTAATTACGTTTTAGACGGTGAGTGTGTCTTCAAGGGCTCAAAGTGTCCAAGAAGCCTCACCTAGGGCCGACTAGTATAGAATTCTTAATTAGCAATTGTTAATTGTTTGTAATTGCCTTTTCTTTTGCTTAGTAGTGACGCTTTGCATGCTTATTTTGTGTTAAATCGACTAGCTTTGTTAAATTAGTTAGCATACATTGTTTTCTTGCATTGAAAAAAAAAAGTTTTGATTTCTCAACTTAATTGTGTTCTAAGTAGTTTACTAAGAGAAAGTTTTGTGTGGGGACATTGAGGGATAGTTTTTGGCTAAGGCAAAGGCTTGGTACTTAAGTAGTCCTTTGTGACTCACCTCCCTTACCTGGAAAACTACCTTCTTTGACTTTTCTAAATTTCCTCAAGGTAAAACACTTATATACACAAAAACTTTAGCCATGTCTTCTACTCCTCACTCTCCAAAGTCTATTGAAAGTGAAGTCAAATCTATAAAATCTCTTTTAAAAGAAGTTTCACAAGCTGTACAAATGATTTCCTTTAGACAATTGGAGAATGAGAATAAAATCAATGAATTGGCTAAAGCCCAAGAGGAGAAATCCCAAAAATCCCAAAAATAAAATAAAACTCATACTCATGCATCTAGGAGTAATGAGTCTCTAGGGGAGGGAAGCCTTAGAATTAATGACTACTACCAACCACCCCCTAGAAGGAATAGGCAAAGGGAGCAAGAGGTGCCAAGGGAAACTAGAGTAGACCTACCTCATTTTCATGGAAAGGAAAATGTAGAAATCTATCTAGATTGGGAGATGAAGGTAGAACAACTCTTTGCTTGCCATAGGGTAAGTGAGGAACGTAAAGTACCCTTAGCCGCCCTTAGCTTCCAAGGGAACGCCATGTATTGGTGGACCTCTCTCGAAAGAGAAAGGCGTCTTCATAGGGAACCTCCCATTACATATTGGAATGACCTTAGGGGAGCCCTAAGACGCCGACACATACCTTCCTACTACCATAGGGAGTTGATGGACAAGCTCCAAAGACTCCAACAAAAAAACATGAGTGTGGAAGAGTATAGACAAAAAATGGAGCTCTACATGATGAGAGCCTCCATTAGAGAAGAGGAGGATACCACAATAGCTAGGTTCCTTAGTGGCCTATCACTTGAGATAAGAGATAGAGTGGAGCTCTTACCTTACCAAGACTTGAATGACTTGGTTCAACTTTGCATTAAAGTTGAGCAACAAATTTTACGCAAAACATCAAGTCAAAAGGTGAGCCCTTACTCTAACTTTTATCCCAAAAAAGAGTTTAGAAGGGAGGGTAGTACATCAAAAGAAAAACCAAAAGAACCTACCAAACCTTTTACCAAAGAAACCTCCACCCCACCCATCCGAGCTAGAGATGTCAAGTGTTTCAAGTGCTATGGTAGAGGGCATGTGCAAGCACAATGTCCAAACCAAAGGACTTTGTTTCTTAAGGGTGTAGATGAGTACACTAGTGGCGAGGATGAGCCTAGTGAGAGAGAGGAGGGGGGAGAGGATGAGAGAGTAGCTCCACTAGAGGGAGAATTGCTTATGATTAGGAGAACCCTCAACAATCACCCTAGCACATCCATTGAAACACAAAGAGAGAACATATTTCATACAAGATGCAATGTTTTAGAAAACATATGCTCTCTCATTGTGGATAGTGGATCTAGTTGCAATTGTTGTAGTGCTAGGATGGTGGAGAAGCTTAAGCTACAAGTAGTTCCTCACCCAAAACCTTATAAACTTCAATGGCTTAATGAAAATGGGGAACTACATGTAGACAAGCAAGTGGAAATCAAGTTTTCCATAGGGAACTACAAAGATAAGGTTTTATGTGATGTAGTACCTATGGAAGCTTGTCATATCTTATTAGGGAGACCATGGAAATTTGATAAGAAAACCTTGCATGATGGTCTCACTAACGAGATTTCCTTCACCCACAAGTATAAAAAGTTTGTACTTAGTCCTTTACCACATTCTCAAGTGGTAAAAGACCAAATACAAATGAAGCAAAAGAGGGATGAGGAAAACAAAAAAAAAAGAGCGCTAGAAAAAGAGAAAATCCTTAGGGATAGGAAGGCGTGGGAGAAGAGTGTTCCTTCCCACAAGGTTGGTCAACAAGAAAAGCCTCTTGAAAATGTTTTTGAAAATTTGCTTCTTGTTGAACAACCAAGCCTTATCTTTTGTAAAGGAGCACTTACATGCACTGCCACAAGTAGTGAACTTATGAATTTACCTCCTCAAATAGAAAACCTTTTAAGTGAATTTGAAGATCTATTTTCTAAAGAGGGTCCCATTGGGCTTCCTCCCCTTAGAGGTATAGAACATCAAATTGACTTCATTCCGGAGGCAAGCCTACCAAATAGGCCTGCTTATAGAACCAACCCCGAGGAAACAAAGTGATGGAAGAGGCCCAAGCACAAGCCCACATGCAAGCCCACCAAAGGGTAGATTTGGGCCAACCATAGAGTTATGGCCAAGAGGATCCAAGAAGACGTTCTTTTACATGCCATAAACTCTAGTGTAGAGTAGACTTTAATTTCTTGTCAAAATTAGCATAGGAACTTTATTTGTAATTTTCTTAGAATTAATTTTGGCACCTAAAACACCAACCTAGGTAAACTTAGAGTTTCTAAAAAAACCTCTAAATTTACCAAGGCCGGTCTAGAAAGCCCATGGAGGGGGTAAGCATAAAAACTAGACACACCCCTCCCCATGTGCTCATTTGTGCACCCATGTGCCATGTGCACCCATGTGCTTCACATTTACATTTCATTTGGCTAGCATTAGGGTTGCATTATGATCCTCCTTAGCCTATAAAAGGAGGAGCCTACACCTTGTATTTTCAAGTTTATTGTGAGTAAAGTTATGCTGCCATTTTGTGCCAAGCTTTACTTCTCCTAGAATTCTAGGCTCTAAACTTCACTTCCTTCACCTCTCCTTGGGTTGGCCGAACCTCCCTAGCTTCATACATATCATTCACCTTCAAGATCAACACCACTCTTAGGAGGATCTTGCTCACACACCTTCATAGCTTCCGCACCACTTTTCTTACATGATTCAAGAAGACCTTCATGAAAATGCCATCACAAAGGAGATAGAATCACAAGTTCAAGACTTGTTGGAGAAGGGTTGGGTTCAAAAGAGCCTAAGCCTTTGTGTTGTACCTGTCTTGTTGGTGCCCAAAAAGGATGGAAAATGGCGCATGTGTTGTGATTGTCGAGCAATCAACAACATCACCATCAAGTATAGGCATCCAATCCCAAGGCTTGACGATATGCTTGATGAATTGCATGGGTCAACTGTATTCTCCAAAATTGACCTTAAAAGTGGATATCACCAAATTCGAATCAAGGAGGGTGATTAATGGAAAACCGCTTTTAAGACCAAATTTGGATTATATGAGTGGTTGGTGATGCCCTTTGGGCTTACTAATGCCCCAAGTACATTCATGAGGCTTATGAATCACACCTTAAGGGATTGTATAGGTAAATATGTAGTAGTTTATTTTGATGATATCTTAGTATATAGTAAAACCCTAGAAGACCATCTAAGTCACCTTAGGGAAGTTCTTCTAGTGCTTAGGAAAAATAGTCTTTTTGCAAATAGGGATAAGTGTACCTTTTGTGTAGATAGTGTAGTTTTCTTAGGCTTCATAGTAAATAAAAAGGGGGTGCATGTAGATCCCGAGAAAATCAAAGCCATCCGCGAGTGGCCCACTCCACAAAATGTAAGTGATGTAAGAAGTTTTTATGGGTTAGCTAGCTTCTATAGAAGGTTTGTGCCTAATTTTTCTAGTCTAGCTTCTCCCTTGAATGAACTTGTTAAAAAAGATGTTGCATTTTGTTGGAATGAAAAGCATGAGCAAGCCTTCCAAAGGCTCAAAGCTCAACTCACCAATGCACCAATTCTATCTCTCCCAAATTTTTCCAAAACTTTTGAGATAGAGTGTGATGCATCGGGGGTAGGCATAGGTGCAGTTTTGTTGCAAGGTGGACACCCCATTGCTTATTTTAGTGAAAAACTCCATGGTGCCACCCTCAACTACCCCACCTATGACAAAGAGCTCTATGCTCTTGTGCGAGCCCTAAAGACTTGGGAACACTACCTTGTGTCCAAAGAATTTGTCATCCATAGTGATCACGAGTCTTTAAAATATTTAAAAGGCCAACACAAGCTCAACAAGAGACATGCTAAATGGATGGAATTTCTTGAACAATTTCCTTATGTAATCAAATACAAGAAAGGAAGCACCAATATAGTGGCCGATGCTCTTTCGAGACGACATACACTCTTTTCAAAATTGGGTGCCCAAATTCTTGGATTTGACCACATAAGAGAGCTTTACCAAGAAGATCAAGAACTCTCATCCATCTATGCCCAATGTCTACATAGAGCGCAAGGAGGTTACTATGTGTCCGAGGGATATCTTTTTAAAGAAGGAAAACTTTGCATTCCCCAAGGAACACATAGGAAACTCCTTGTCAAAGAATCACATGAGGGGGGACTCATGGGCCATTTTGGAGTTGATAAGACTCTAGATCTTTTAAAAGCAAAATTTTGTTGGCCACACATGAGGAAAGATGTCCAAAGACATTGTTCTAGATGCATCTCATGTTTAAAAGCAAAGTCTAGAGCAATGCCTCATGGACTCTACACCGCTTTGCCGATTGCAAATGCTCCTTGGGAAGACATTAGCATGGATTTCATTTTAGGACTTCCTAGGACTGCAAGAGGCCATGACTCTATCTTTGTGGTAGTGGAACGTTTTAGCAAAATGTCCCATTTTATTCCATGCCACAAGGTAGATGATGCTCAAAATATTTCTAGGCTCTTCTTTAGAGAAGTGGTGAGACTTCATGGTCTCCCTAGGAGTATAGTATCCGATAGAGATCCCAAGTTTATCAGCCACTTTTGGAAAACTCTTTGGGGCAAACTTGGAACACGACTACAATTTTCAACTTTTTGTCATCCTCAAACGGATGGTCAAACCGAAGTAGTCAATAGATCTCTTGGGACTATGCTTAGGGCTATCATGAAGGGCAACCATAAATCTTGGGATGAGTATCTTCCCCACATTGAATTTGCTTACAATAGAGTAGTTCACAAAACTACTAATGCTTCTCCTTTTGAAGTAGTATATGGTTTTAATCCTCTCACACCCATGGATTTGATACCTCTTCCTAATCCACAAGATTTTGTGCATAAGGAAGGAGTAATCAAGGCCGACTTTGTAAAAAAAATGCATGAGAAGATTAAACTCCAAATACAACAACAAAATGAGAAGTACACAAAATACAACAATAAAGGGAAGAAAGAAATAATTTTTGAGAAAGGAGACTTAGTTTGGCTTCACCTTCGCAAAGATAGATTTCCAACTCAAAGGAAGTCCAAACTAAGTCCCCGAGGTGATGGACCCTTTCAAGTCCTCAAGCGAGTCAATAACAATGCATATAAATTGGACCTACCTCTTGAATATGGAGTTCATGACACTTTTAATGTAATTGATCTTTCTCCATTTGTAGGTACCAATGACGATGACGAGCTGGATTTGAGGACAAATCCTTTCCAAGGGGGAGGGGATGATGGAGGAGGGCCAAGCACATTCCACCATGAGAGCCAAGACCCAAAGCTAGACCATGATGAGCGTCTAGACCCAAGGAAGGAGCGTCTAGGACGTGAAGAGGGGAGGCTACACATGGAGCGTCTAGGGGGAGACCTAGACCGTCTAGGCCCAATTACAAGATCAATGGCTAAGCACATTCATGCCCAATTAAATGAAGCCACGGATGGAAGAGAGAAAGCCTTGTACATGTTACGTGGAGGCCCATTAGGGGTGCTTAGTAATTAGAGTAGTGTAGAAAGCATATTTGAGTGAACTTTCTAGAAACTCTTGGTTTTGGCCGGTCATGAGCACATGTGCCATGTGCTTGGTGATTTGCATTTCATTTGGCTTTCATTTCATTAGCTATTAGCTTAGTTTCCACGGCCATGTAGCTTATAAATAGGAAGGCCTACACCTTGTATTTGCAAGTTTATTGTGAGTAAAGTTATGCTGCCATTTTGTGTCAAGCTTTGCTTCTCCCTAGAACTCTAGGCTCTAAACTTCACATCCTTCACCTTTCCTTGGGCTGGCCGAACCTCCCAATATTCATACACATTATGCACCTTCAAGATCAACACCACTCTTAGGAGGATCTTGCACACACACATCCATAGCTTCCGCACCATATCTTACATGATTCAAGAAGACCTTCATGAAATTTGCCATCATAGAGTAATTTATCCAAACATAACAATTGAGAGAATTACTTTTATCAATTGACCATTTTAAGATTGATGACCAAATCCTATGTAAAAACAAAGAATAATGGATATTTAAAGTAAATAGAAATTGACTAAAATAAGATAGTAGAAAAGTTGAGAGAGAGAAAATATAGGGATTTATGTTTTGTGTTACTTTTTAGGTATAATTACATTTTTGATTCATACATTTAGAATCAATATTCAATTTTCTATCATGGTTATTAAAAAATTTAATTTGATCCTGGCATTTTTTTAAATACTTTGGACTAATCACGTTAAGTGGTTCTAAATTCTAATGTGATAGAGATAAGTGCAAACATAAATTATGATTTGTTGTAGATGTAAGTATCCTCCTCAATTGTTCCTACACCCCATTGTCTGCCCACTTCAAAATAAATTATTAAACGGATGATTTATTAATTTAATGTTAGGTTCATCTCTTTCATATCTTAAATTACTTATTTTAGTCTTTAATTTACTTAAACTGCGTTAAATTAGTATTTTGTGTTAAACATAAATAACTTTCTATTGTTAACTTCTCTATAAATTAAAATTAGTTTATGGAAAGCTAGTTTTGTATAATTTATTTCACGTAGTTTTTCCACATTTTTATTTTTAACATCAATTTTATTTTTTCTTTTATATTTTTCTCTTTTAAAAGTGTTTAAGGATAAGTTTATTCAAACAAACCTGATGTGAAAATGGACATTGTTAACTCCATGTGGAAAATAATAAAATTTCCATTACTATTAACATCTTTAGTTTTTATACCAACAATTCTAACAAGAATGTGTACTATATGTAAATAAACATCACAAAGTCTTATTATCATAAAAACAATATATTTAATTGTTTTTTACTATTTTTTATAACTCCACCTATTCTCATTACAATTAAGTAGACTCCACCAATATTCAATATTCAGTAACATAAATATTAATAGACTACCTTTGTTTATATTTTTATAATAACATTTTCTAAATAATATAATAAAAATTATGTTATTTCTCTTTTTATTGTTAAAAGAATTATCATATCTTTATCAATTCATTCCTCATACTTGGAGTATATTTAGTAAACTAATAAATTAATTGCTAGTTTATTTGACAAACTTATAACACTACAAAAAAAAGTGTATATTATGGCGGTTTTTTTCGTATAAAGTGGCGTTTATAACCGCCACAATATACACTTGTGGCGGTTCCCCAAACCGTCATAGATCTAGCCGCCACAAAGTTTATTGTGGCGGTTTTATGTTACCCTCCGCAACACCCGCCACTTTAAACATAGTGTAAATAGTGATGGTTTTTATATGTAAATAGTGTCAGTTATAATTGTCGCAATTTACAATCTTTGAAAAAAAATCTGACACCATAATATACGTAAGTAGTGGCATTTTTAACTGACGTAATTTTAATACTGAATAAATAAAATTTAACCACTTTTTTATAATCTGTTTTATACAATTATAAAATTTACCCACCACTTTTTTATAATCTGTTTTATATAATTATAAAATTTAACCACCACTTTTTCATAATAAAATAAAATAATGTATAAAGTTATAATCATCCACTCATTTCATTGAAAATTAAAGCACACATAGTAATGTTCAAAAGTTTATATGTAATTGAAAATTAAAACACATAAAAAGTTCATACATCCCTAATCAAGTTCAAAATTACAACACATAATTGTTCAAAAGTTCTTATATCCCTAATCAAGTTTAAAATTAAAAAACACATCCCTAATTAGTTTTGCTTCCGGCACTTGATCCTATTACTTGATTAGGTGATGGAGCACCACTTCCATAATCTGATGCCTGAAATAAATAATTTTAAGTTAATGAATATTATATATTAAACTGAAGTAAAAAAAAGTTAACTAAAACAAACTTACTTGGAGTGATGGTTGTGAAGCTGGGAAGCAACTAGATGATTGTGAAGCTGAAAAATGTCCATTAGACACATCAAAGATAGATGTTATCATTATATTACTTCAGCAATCAAAGCAGAAAAAAAAACATATAGATTATTCATAATAAGAAAAAAGGGATTCATAGTCCAACTTCTTTTTAATTCAAATTGAACACACAAGAAAACGAAATCACCAACCCAAAATTCAGCCAGGTGCCTAGAAGTATTGGAATTTTCTACTCAGAATGTTGGTTTTCCAAAGAAGTCCTGATTCACAAAATGATTCAGATTAATGCATAAAATACAATAACCGCCTTACACACTATATTGATAGCTTGTATTAAAAGAGTAGGGATATGAATTTTTTGGAATTTTCAAATGATGATACTATTAATTGAAAGACCTCCTGCAAGAAAAATTCATCGATAAGATTCAATTGATTTACTGATTTTTTCTGTAAAGAGCATGATAATAGTCAAGTATTAATTTGCCCTACTGGCACATGATACCTTTTTTTTCAAGTGAAGACGCAAGAGTACAACTGTGACATCACACTACACCACATCTTCATGATCTCACCTTCAGTTTAGCAAAACTATAGCTACAGTTTTGAAATTTTATTTTAACTTGAAATTTGACTTTACCACCAATAAATCATGCAAGAACTTCACATTTGTAGTAAATAAAGACAATCCAAACAAAACAATCTGTAAGTTGTCCTGTAGGCCCATCATTGCTACGTATTCGACCCAATCAATCAATTTGGTGAGACGTTAATTTAATATTTCAAAATCTATGTTTCAATATTTGAAATTAACTCATGCGTAAAAAATAATTCTCTAATATAACTTCTTTAAATTATTGTTTTTTAATTTTTGTATAAGTTAATTTTTAACTTATAACGAAATTCATTTAACTTATTTTTTTTATGGAAAATTTTGTTCAAATATACACCTTTATGATAGCTTACATCTCTCCATAGCCGAACATGATACAGACAAATGTGTGAGCCTACTTGGATAGGCTTATCTTGTGTTACTTAAGAAAACTGAGTCCAGTTTTTGAGAAAAAAAAAATATTTCTACTTAACTCATCAAGTTTATTGACTCCTATGAGTTGGTTAGCTTTAATTCTTTAAAAGTGTAGAAGAATAGGAAAACAAAAAGACAACAAGATGACCAGAGTATTAAACTTCTAAATATTATCTTTTTAACAAAGCAATAAGATATCTAATGTCCCAATCTCATGGCTAGCCTTTGCAGAAGCAGGATAGAGAACCGTGCATTCATTTTCCAGTATTAAAAGCTCAGTGACCATAACCTTTCATGTTGCGAAAAATAATCAAAACCACACTATGTTTCATTATAAGAATAGAAGTTTTGATTAGCTGTTTAGAATAAGCAGGTTTCAATTCAATCTCTTTACTATTTAGATAAAAACCTACTGATTAATTTTCTCCAGAGTAAAGGAGCAATTGAAGCAAAGCACAGTCCTGCTCTCCCCATCTAGATGTGTAATCTTGGAACTTTTAAGGTTAAAATACTCATCTAGTCAGTATAGTTCACACTAAGTTTTATTCTGTAGATGTGGCATAGGGAAAGCTCTAGGGACAGAGACAAAGAATCATTTCTTATTATACATATAAAATATTCACCAAAATCGTACAAAATTGCACTACACACAAGCAAAAAAGTATTGTGTAGAACAGAACACAAATGCTTAGTTATTTATTTATGTTATGCCCTGTATCATTGCATCTATCAGAAAAATTATATCAGAAAAAATCCTATTCATGGTTAAGAGAATGAGCCACAGATGTAACAGAGCAAAAAGCACCAAAGGAGAATAGGTCCAAATGCAAGGAAAATCGGAAATTCCAGAAAAGGGAAAAACCTGTTCAGGTTGAAGAGATCTCAAGTAATCCAATAAATCATTTTTTTCCTCTCTGACAAACTGTTGCATTTGAAGAGCAACACTTTTCCTCTTTACTTCATGTAACTCCTTTAAAAGTGTCCCGCAAAACAAAAAGAAATCCAAATGAGAAAAACAAGCTAAATGTATTGCAGACCTATATGCAATTAAGGATCTTGAATGCAAATCAATCATTATCAAACACAAAAACAAAAGAGAACATGAATCAAAGGATGAAGCATACCATAAAATATGCGACAATCAAGAATTAACAATGTATTGCAGACCTATATGCAATTAAGGATCTTGAATGCAAATCAATCATTATCAAGCACAAAAACAAAAGAGAACATGAATCAAAGGATGAAGCATACCATAAAATATGCGACAATCAAGAATTAACAATGTATTGCAGACCTATATGCAATTAAGGATCTTGAATGCAAATCAATCATTATCAAGCACAAAAACAAAACAGAACATGAATCAAAGGATGAAGCATACCATAAAATATGCGAAAATCAAGAGTTAACAGTGTCCATGAAGCATAATATTTCACAGGCCATTCAAGACTTCATGATTCCCATGGTTATTTCTTTTAATTCAAATATCAACAAGACGATCCCTATTTTTTACAAAGTACCTTTTTCATGGAAGACAAACGAGATTGCAAATTGAAAATATATTGTTGAGCTTCTGCAGATATTTCACCAAGGTCTTGAATGTCAACATCCTTTTTAACATGTTCTCTTTCAAATCATTTTTCTTATTTAAATTTGGTTAAATGGTATAAACCTCTGTGAAACTAATACATTATTTAATCATTTCAACTAATATAAGTCTAGTCTTAGATGATGACTGTGCATCAGTTGATTCCCAGAAAGAATGAAAAATCACACCAAATGCATGGTAACTTGCAATCAGAATACAACTTACATATAGTTTCAAGACAGAACTAGCGGATGAATCTTCTCCCGCAATAAATACACAAACCATGATAGTTAAGTTAATTCGCACATGAGATGAAGTACCACAAGCAGTATAACAGTTTTATTCTGATATGCTGAAGCCTAATTTAACTGATAACAAGACATTAAACCGAAAACCCAAAAATATATTTAATAAGACATTGAGCCTAATTTAGCTGATAAT
Organism: Phaseolus vulgaris; assembly: GCF_000499845.2. Taxonomy (NCBI): domain Eukaryota; kingdom Viridiplantae; phylum Streptophyta; class Magnoliopsida; order Fabales; family Fabaceae; genus Phaseolus; species Phaseolus vulgaris. Next base: position 14,564,082 of record NC_023750.2, on the reverse strand, counting down.
AGCAACCACTATATGTTAGAGGAAAGTAGGATTTGGAAAACATGTTAATCTATCAACTGCTTCAAGCTAACAATTCAACCTAAATTGTTTATATATCATATACACTATACTTATAAGTTAGTTTGACCAACACAATTTTTTTTATAATGATATCATAATAGCTTATTTTATGAGCTTGTAACTCATAAACTATAAAATTAATTCAATTAACTTGTAGTTTATTTAATATTTTTTTTTCTATTATTGTCTCTTATAATTTTTATATTTAATTTTGTTTTAGTAATTATTATTACACATTTCAATCTTATAGACACAAATTAACTATTACATATATTTTAATATATTTTTTATTATCTTTAAAAAAAATCTTATTATTATTAAACATTTCAATCTTATAGATATAAATTAATTGTCACATTATTTTTAATATTTGTTAGGTTATTTTTAATTTTTTATGCATTTTAAATTAAAAAAATATTTATATTACTAACTGAACTAACAAAAGATGATATTTAAAAATTATACATAATAAAAAATAAAAAAAAATCAATATAATAATAAATTAAATTAAAAAATTAAAATTTATTCTTTTTAATTTTTTATTAATACTCATTGGATCAAGTCATATTAAAATATTATATATTCAAATTAAAAAGCATACATGACTGTAAAAATATAAATTTATTAAAAGGATTAATAAAATTTTTATTGTTTTATATAAATTTAAATTTAAAATTATATAATAATATACTTTTTGTTTAGAGATATAAATATTCTTTATATAATACAAGTTAACACTCTTGTCGGCGAAGATAGTGCAATCAACAAGGTGAAGTAAATAAGTTTTGGCAACTACAGTCCATTGCCTCCTTGAGCATGCGTCCTCTTACACATCTCTCACCCAACTGAGGCTCACATGAGCTCCACGACAATGTCGTGTCTCTTCAGATGCAACTCCTCAGTCAACATGTATGGATTCTACCAACAAATCATTCGCCCTATCTACATCTAAGGTCCGATGTGTATAAAATTGACCAATAATGGACAAATGCAACAAATTTGACACATCATAAAAATTATGGTCATCTCCCCAATAGGTAAATGAAATATGTTTGTCTCTGCATGTCACTTCTCTATAAATGCACAAATCAATCCTCAGTCTAAATTCTCATAACTTGCATGAACCACCACATAAGTCATGCATGTCTACTCAATTAATGTTCACTGCTTACCAAACCATCCCATAACTGTCTAGCCACATGATCTTCATAATTAATCAGTAATGACTTATCTACTAGCCCTAACCTTCATCATCAATTTCCACTTATTCTTGTTCAATATTTTCTTCAAACTCCTCATTTGCAATTGAAGTACTGGGAACACCGCGTTTTCTTCTTACAGATGCAGTTGGTCACACAATCCACATTAGAAGATCCTCCACCTCTAGTCCTCACCATGTTTCTAATCATAAAATGCCATGAAATGAAAAAAAAAAAACGCACACACACTGACTTATGGATTTCCACCTTCAAAACCATTGCCTTCTGCATTCTCACATTCAGAACACTCATGGATATCCAAATTCAGAGGCAAGAAATTCCAGATTTCGCTTTCGCACACAACCATCTAGGACAACTTTGGATTTACACGTTCGTAGTTTACAAACACTTCCGGATATATATATTCGGAAGTCGGTGAATTTGCAAAAACTTACGAAGTTCTGCACTGCACTGCGTATCAGATCCCAAGCCTTCTCCACTCCTTCTCCAGTCCTTCTCCAGTGCACACTTGACAACTTCTCTCTCCGCAACCCTCCTCTTCGACACCGTCGTGCCTTAGGGAATGAGTTGAATGGTGTGTACGTTAGGTGTGTAAGCAATGCATTGGTTAAATCTCATAACCTAGTTTTTATTTCATTAAGGGTTCAAAAGATTTTTCACATAATGTTGTTGGGTGCATATCTTAAATGATATGGTGCAGGAGAAGCAACCTTGATTAAAAGGTGACATGCTGAAATTGTCAATTGAATCTTTAGAAAAAGCAAGAAACTACAAATGAGTCCCATAAAAGAGCCACATAGCTTGCTTTTATTAATCAATCTTTCTAAAATTTTATTTCAGGGATGGCTTCTATGGTTTGTTTGATTTAAGGAAAGTGAAGAATGGGAAGACTTCTATGGTATTACGAAGTAGACTTTAGGCCTAACTCAACCCCATAAAATCGGCTCATAAGGTTGAGGTTTGCACCCACTTATATACAATGAAAGGCTCTAATCTCTAGTCGATGTGGGATCTCCAACACACCCCCCTCACGCCGAGACTGCCAACTCGTGCGTGGGACTATATATTTTGGGTGGTCCGATAGCGGCCCGATAGCTGGTGGCACGATAGGCCCAACACAAACACTCGCTAGGATAGGCTCGAAATGGCTCTGATACCATATTACGAAAGAGTGGACTTTAAGCCTAACTCAACCCCATAAAACCGGCTCATAAGGTTGAGGTTTGCACCCACTTATATACAATGAAAGGCTCTAATCTCTAGTCGATGTGGGATCTCCAACATATGGTTTGTTTAATTTAAGGAAAGTGAAGAATGAGATGGTACTTTAATTGCTGCGTTGAAAAAGAGTTATAATTGTTTTCATAGAAATCGAAAGAAAAGAAAATACAAGAATAAAAATGACATTTTTTAGTGAGAATATAAGTGAGGTTATTTTAGTCTATTAAATATAATAAGACACTTTTTTTTATATTCTTAAATTGAAAAGAGAAAAGAGACATCAGTCTTGCATTTTTTTTCTTCCTTCCCTGTGATAAACATGCCAAACAAGGAAAACAAAATTTTTGACCTTAGTATGCATTAAGTTTTAGTATATATGCATTAAATTTGGGAATTTTTTCTGCAATCCATTATTTTTTTAATTTAAAAAATATCCTTATGCAAATAGTTCAGTGGTATCTCTTTTTTTTTTTTTGTAATTAAGAGACTTTTTGAACATAATATAGTGAAATGGATTTAATATATTTTGTATTCCACAATCTATAATATAGTGAAATGGATTTAATATATTGTGAATTGGTCAATCTAAAGCATATTTCCAGAATCAGAAGTAGAGATTTATACTTCAGAATCCAAAGTAGAGTGAATTTCATTCGTAGCCCCTTGGTGGATGAGATTTTGATAGGGTAGACACAAACATGATGGAAAGAAAGTGTTTTGCGCAATATAGTGAGCGTCTAGCGTGGCATAGAGAGCGTCTAATGCTAAGTGATCATCCAACATTAGAAAAGATAGAACAAAAAGGATATAGGGTTCTCTTGAGACACTCCAAGAGGGAATTTCGATCGCACCAAGGAAAAAAACGCAGAGGAACAAAAATAAAAGAAATCACAAGTAAGAATGAATCAAACACATTAGACGTTCATTGTGCCACACTAGGCACTTTCTGTATTGCAGCTTTCTTTCCATCACGTTTGTGCAGTGGACAAGTCCCTAAAATTAAAGGGTTTTTGTGTTTGACATTGGAGTGCATTTTGGATATGGGAAAGGGAGAAAGAAAGTAGTTGAGATTCTAATGAACTTGCAAAGAGGGGTATAGTGAGTGTGATTGTGATTTGCGTTTGGGATTTGTCTTTTGAGATTTGCAATTCAAGTGGCTTCGCCTTAACTTACCCATTTTTTCTATTGATTGCTTTTTTCTGTGTTTCTTTGTGTGCTAATAAAAAGAAGAAAAATCTATCTTTTTAGTATTGGGGCACCACTCCCAGTGGCTATGCTTGTTTTGTTTGTTCTAAAATTTGAGTTTGGTTAGAATTTCTTCATGTATATATGAGAAGCATAAAACAAAAGTGAATTCTGGAATGCAATTGGCCAATTATGAGACATTCAGGATCTGTAATGTATTTCATAACAAGGGTGATTCTTCTTGTAACATATCATTTAAGACATGTACCATATCATTTAAGACCCGCACCCAACAAAATTGCATTGCGCACCCAACACCACTGTATTACGCATTGAACACCACTACATTACACACCGAACACACCAAACACCTCTAAGCTGTGTTGAACACCTCTAAGCTCGTTGCACGACGATGGAGAGGGGTGGTTGCGTAGAGAGGACCTATCATTGGAGGATAAGAAGTGGGCACCGTAGAAAGCATGGTGAAGGCATGGACCATGGAAAAAAAGGTAAGTTTATGTAAAGTCACTAACTTCTGGACATGTATATCTGGAAGTGTTATTTGTAATCCTGATGTGCATATCCGGAGGTGGCACTGATGGAAGACAATGGTTTCGGATGTGCACGTCTGGAAGTTAGTGTGTGAGTTTTTTTTTTCATTTGATGGAATTTTATTTCAGAACATGGTGAGGATTAGAGGAAAAGCATCTTCTAAAATGGACTATGTGCGACCCGACTATGAGAAGATGTGGTGGTCTTAGTATTTCAGTTGTAAATGAGGATTTTGAAGAGAATATTTGATGGAGGAGGGCCAAGCACACCTACCCAAGGAAGCCAAGGCACAAGCCAAGGAGAGCGTCTAGACCAAGACCAAGACCACGGAGAGCGTCTAGGACGTGAAAGTGAGCGTCTAGGACATGAAGGTGAGCGTCTAGGACGTGAAGGAGGGAGGCTATCCATGGAGCTAGACCGTCTAGGACCCCTTACAAGATCAATGGCCAAACATATTCAAACACAAGCAAATGAGGCCACGGATGGAAGAGAGAAGGCTTTGTATATGTTTGCATAAAGGCCCATTGGGGGTACTTAGTAGATAGGATAGTGTAGAAAGCATTTTTGATGGAAACCTTCTAGAATCTAGGGTTGTGTATGGCCGGTCATTGCACCTTAGAATTTAGATTTATTTTTGGTTTTATTTTCTTTAGAAATGTGGCTTAACATTTACGTCCACATAGCCTTATAAATAGGAAGGCTATCTCCTTGTATTTGACAAGTTTAATTGAGTATTGTTATGCTGCCCATTTTGTGCACTAGCTTTACTTCTCCTAGAAATCTAGGCTAAACTTCAATCCCTTCACCTTTCTCCCTTGAGCTGGCCAAACCTCTCAAACCCATACTCATCATGCACCTTCAAAGCCAACACAACTCCTAGGAGGGCTTTGTTTCACTCACCCATTGCTTCCGCATCACTTTCACTACTTTGATTCAAGAAGAACACATGAAATGCCATCATTTGGTATCAGAGCTTTTGGTTCTTCAAGATGAGTAGCTTGGTCTTTTAATTTCAGTTCTTCTTTATTTCATCTTTGTCATTTCAATTCCTTACTTGTCTTGCTGTTTTTATATTTTAATTTGTTCTTGGTGTGCTTTGTGGAAGATCCAACCGAAGCACTCTTGTTCATTTGATCTTGAACAAGTTCTTGTGCAATTTGTGATAGGATTCCATACACCTTTGTGTTGCTATTTTGTTTTAGGCTTTGAGTCTTTATTGCTTTCATTATTTTGCTTCATATTATGCTTTGAGTCTTTAATTTTCTGAATCTATACATGTTTTGTCAAGTCATGTTCATCCATATTGTCATCAATTCTTAGTAGTCCTATTATTGGCTTGATTGTTTCTTGTTTTTGGGTCTCTTTATATTGCTTTAATCTGCTGTTATTTTGATCCTTTGGTGCCTTTTATTTTTAGTTTGAGTTCATAATTGTGTCTTAGTTCTTACACAATTTCCATTCTTACATTTCCATTGTGTTAATTTTGGTTATCTTGCTGTTTTCTTCCAGTTTTCCAGATTTCCCCTGTATCACCTCTCTGTTCTGGGCTGTTTTGTTTAACAAAATTTTTCCACCCATAGGAAAATTCTGAATTTCTGGAAAATGCAAGTTTAAGGTGTTATAGAAAAGAAAAAAAAAGAATGAGGTCAAAAGAAGCAACAGAAAAAAAATGATAAATCTTACAAAATCAGAGTGCAAATCTTGAGCGCTCCAGCTGGCCTAACTGCACACCAAATTTGCAAAAATTATTAAAAGAAAATGGTGCATGCGTTTTAGGTGATTCCAAAGCCAAAATTTAGATAAGATCCTGAATTTTCTTGCATCCAAATTTCAGAAACAAATTTTACAATTACAGCTCAGCATAAATCGGGGAACAAACACGTTTTCTGGCCCACAACATTTCCCAGTGGTGCTGTTTTTTTTTATTTGGTCATCTAATCTAGTGCTTTTCTTTAGGAATTCCTTTTGTGTGCCAACTTTTATTGAGTACCTTTAATTGTTTGCTTTAATTTCTTCAATCTCTTTCTAAGTTGTCATATTATAAATCCTTTTGGTGGTACTGTTTTCTTTCAATTAAATTTGTTTCTTGCTTTTGTTTCTTGACCTCTCATTTTGGGTGCTGGAATTTAATTCTCTCTTGGTGCTTATGTGCATGGAAATTGACTTGGCTTAAGGTTAAACCCTTGTGAATAGGTGCTGGAAATTGGAGAATTAAAGCCAACTTTCTAAGGAGGAGTCAAGCTAAGGCCGAAACAAGCTTCTTGAAACAAACACTACAAACACCTAGAAGATCAACAATCAAGACAACAAAGAAAGTGCACTAACCAAAAAGAGGAACAACAAAGGGGGTTTTCTTATCTCCTTTACAACTTGGTTTATTGTTAATTACCTCTTTTAAATTACGTTTTAGACGGTGAGTGTGTCTTCAAGGGCTCAAAGTGTCCAAGAAGCCTCACCTAGGGCCGAATAGCATAGTAATTTTTGCTTAGTAATTTGTTGCTTGTTTGAACTTGTATTTCTTTTGTTTTGGTAGAAACGATTTGCATGTTTAGTATTGTTTAATTTTTGTGCTATACCGACCAGTTTTGCTGCATATCTAGCTTACATAGTTTTCTTGCTTTTTGATTTCTCAACTTCTTGTGTTCTAAGTGTTCTACTAAGAGAAAATTTTGTGTGAAGTCATTGGAGGAAAGTTTTTGGCAAGGAAAAGGCTTGGTACTTAAGTAGTCCATTGTGACTCACCTCCCTTACCTGGAAAACTCCCTTCTCTAACTTTCCTAAACTTTCTCCAAGTAACACACCTATATACACAAAGTTTTAGCCATGTCTTCTTCTCCTCACTCTCCAAAGTCTATAGAAAGTGAAGTAAAATCTTTGAAAACTCTTTTAAAAGAAGTATCCCAAGCGGTACAATTGATATCTTTTAGACAATTGGAGAATGAGAACAAAATCAATGAGTTGGCTAAAGCTCAAGAAGAGAAATCCCAAAAATCTCAAAAATCCAAAAAAACGCTTACTCATGCATCTCAAAGTATTGAGTCTCTAGGGGAGGGAAGCCGTAGAATCAATGATTATTACCAACCACCCCGTAGAAGAACTAGGCAAAGGGAACAAGAGGTGCCAAGGGAAACAAGAGTAGACCTACCTCATTTTCATGGAAAGGAAAATGTAGAAGTATATCTAGATTGGGAGATGAAGGTAGAGCAACTTTTTGCTTGCCATAGGGTAAGTGAGGAACGAAAAGTACCCTTAGCCACCCTTAGTTTCCAAGGGAATGCCATGTATTGGTGGACCTCTCTCGAAAGAGATAGACGTCTTCATAGGGAGCCTTCCATTACATATTGGAATGACCTTAGGGGAGCCCTAAGACGTCGACATATACCCTCTTACTACCATAGGGAGTTGATGGACAAGCTCCAAAGACTCCAACAAAGAAACATGAGCGTAGAGGAGTATAGACAAAAGATGGAGCTCTATATGATGAGAGCCTCTATTAGAGAGGAAGAGGAAACCACCATAGCTAGGTTCCTTAGTGGCCTATCACTTGAGATAAGAGATAGAGTAGAGCTCTTACCTTATCAAGACTTGAATGATTTGGTTCAACTTTGCATTAAAGTTGAGCAACAAAACTTACGCAAAACTTCAAGTCAAAAGGTGAGCCCCTATTCTAGCTTTTATCCCAAGAAAGAGTTTAGAAGGGAGGGTAGTACATCCAAGGAAAAACCAAAAGAGCCTACCAAGCCCTTCACCAAAGAAACCTCAACCCCACCCATCCGAGCTAGAGATGTCAAGTGTTTTAAGTGCTAAGGTAGGGGGCATGTGCAAGCACAATGTCCAAACCAAAGGACTTTGTTTTTAAAAGGTGTAGACGAGTACACTAGTGGCGAGGATGAGCCTAGTGAGAAAGAGGAAGGGGGAGAGGATGAGAGGGTAGCTCCACTAGAGGGAGAATTGCTTATGATTAGGAGAACCCTCAACAATCACCCTAGCACATCCATGGAAACACAAAGGGAGAACATCTTTCACACAAGATGCAATGTTTTAGAAAATATATGTTCTCTCATTGTGGATAGTGGATCTAGTTGTAATTGTTGTAGTGCTAGGATGGTTGAAAAGCTTAAGCTACAAGTAGTTCCTCACCCAAAACCTTACAAACTTCAATGGCTTAATGAAAATGGGGAACTACATGTAGACAAGCAAGTGGAAATCAAGTTTTCCATAGGGAACTACAAAGACAAAGTTTTATGTGATGTAGTGCCTATGGAAGCTTGCCATATCTTATTAGGGAGGCCATGGCAATTTGACAAGAAAACCTTGCATGATGGTCTCACTAACGAGATTTCCTTCACCCATAAATATAAGAAGTTTGTACTTAGTCCTTTACCACATTCTCAAGTGGTGAAAGACCAAATACAAATGAAACAAAAGAGGGATGAGGAAAAAAAAAAAAAAAAGAGCTAGAAAAAGAGAAAATCCTTAGGGATAGAAAGGCGTGGGAGAAGAGTGTTCCTTCCCACAAGGTTGGTCAACAAGAAAAACCTCTTGAAAATGTTTTTGAAAACTTGCTTCTTGTTGAACAACCAAGCCTTATCTTGTGTAAAGGAGCACTTACATGCACTGCCACAAGTAGTGAACTCATGGTTTTACCTCCTCAAGTGCAAAACCTTTTGAGTGAATTTGAAGATCTATTCTCCCAAGAAGGACCCATTGGGCTTCCTCCTCTTAGGGGGATAGAACATCAAATTGACTTTATACCGGGGCAAGCCTACCAAATAGGCCTGCTTATAGAACCAACCCCGAGGAAACAAAGGAGATAGAATCACAAGTTCAAGACTTGTTGGAGAAGGGTTGGGTTCAAAAGAGCCTAAGCCCTTGTGCTGTACCTGTCTTGTTGGTGCCAAAAAAAGATGGAAAATGGCGTATGTGTTGTGATTGTAGAGCAATCAACAACATCACCATCAAGTATAGGCATCCAATCCCAAGGCTTGATGATATGCTTGATGAATTGCATGGGTCAACTCTATTTTCCAAGATTGATCTTAAAAGTGGATATCACCAAATTCGAATCAAGGAGGGTGATGAGTGGAAAACCGCTTTTAAGACCAAATTTGGACTATACGAGTGGTTGGTGATGCCCTTTGGGCTTACTAATGCTCCAAGCACATTCATGAGGCTTATGAATCACACCTTGAGAGATTGTATAGGTAAATATGTAGTAGTTTACTTTGATGATATCTTAGTCTATAGTAAAAGCCTAGAAGACCATCTAAGTCACCTTAGGGAAGTTCTTCTAGTTCTTAGGAAAAATAGTCTTTTTGCCAATAGGGATAAGTGTACCTTTTGTGTAGATAGTGTAGTCTTCTTAGGTTTTATAGTAAACAAAAAGGGGGTGCATGTAGATCCCGAGAAAATCAAAGCCATCCGCGAGTGGCCAACTCCACAAAATGTAAGTGATGTAAGAAGTTTTCATGGGTTAGCTAGCTTCTATAGAAGGTTTGTGCCTAATTTTTCTAGTCTAGCTTCTCCTTTGAATGAACTTGTGAAAAAAGATGTTGCATTTTGTTGGAATGAAAAGCATGAGCAAGCCTTCCAAAGGCTCAAAGCTCAACTCACCAATGCACCCATTCTATCTCTTCCAAATTTTTCCAAAACTTTTGAGATAGAGTGTGATGCATCGGGGGTAGGCATAGGTGCGGTTTTGTTGCAAGGTGGACACCCCATTGCTTATTTTAGTGAAAAACTCCATGGTGCCACCCTCAACTACCCCACCTATGACAAAGAGCTCTATGCTCTTGTGCGAGCCCTAAAGACTTGGGAACACTACCTTGTGTCCAAAGAATTTGTTATCCATAGTGATCACGAGTCTTTAAAATATTTAAAGGGCCAACACAAGCTCAACAAGAGACATGCTAAATGGATGGAATTTCTTGAACAATTTCCTTATGTAATCAAATACAAGAAAGGGAGCACCAATATAGTGGCCGATGCTCTTTCAAGACGGCACACACTCTTTTCAAAACTAGGTGCCCAAATTCTTGGATTTGACCACATAAGAGAGCTTTACCAAGAAGATCAAGAACTCTCATCCATCTATGCCCAATGTCTACATAGAGCACAAGGAGGTTACTATGTGTCCGAGGGATATCTTTTTAAAGAAGGAAAACTTTGCATTCCCCAAGGAACACATAGAAAACTCCTTGTCAAAGAATCACATGAAGGGGGACTCATGGGCCATTTTGGAGTTGATAAGACTCTAGATCTTTTAAAAGCAAAATTTTGTTGGCCACACATGAGGAAAGATGTCCAACGACATTGTTCTAGATGTATCTCATGTTTAAAAGCAAAGTCTAGAACAATGCCGCATGGACTCTACACCCCTTTGCCGATTGCAAATGCTCCTTGGGAAGACATTAGCATGGATTTCATTTTAGGACTTCCTAGGACTGCAAGAGGCCATGACTCTATTTTTGTGGTAGTGGACCGTTTCAGCAAAATGTCCCACTTTATTCCATGCCACAAAGTAGATGATGCTCAAAATATTTCTAAACTCTTCTTTAGAGAAGTGGTGAGACTCCATGGTCTCCCTAGAAGTATAGTGTCCGATAGAGATCCCAAGTTTATAAGCCACTTTTGGAAAACTCTTTGGGGTAAACTTGGAACAAGACTACAATTTTCAACTTCTTGTCATCCTCAAACGGATGGTC
>NC_023750.2:14103491-14243140 GCF_000499845.2 Phaseolus vulgaris | reverse complement strand
AGGATCTTCCTCCTACATGGCTTCCGCAGATGCCTTCGTGTAGCTCCGCCATTATCCTGGTGCACTCATCGCCACTGACGCATGTTAGGATAGGGTGAGTGAAGCCGTGCTGAACACACCCCATCCACCAAGGTATATCTTACGGCGTTCCTTTTGATTTTCTTACCCTCTTCAGGGTCCACTGGAAGGGCCCCATCCGCCAGGTATCGTTTATAGGGCGTCATCCAGGTGTCTCCGTGGACAGGACACAAACCTGCATCTGCTCTTCCTCAGACACACTCGCTATATACTGATGCGGGGCGCCCTCTGCGTATCTTGGGTTAATGAGGAATGACTCCTCGGCCTTCCCCTTGATGCATAAATCTGGAGGACATCCACCCTGTTGTCTTCCACGAATCGACGCGGAGCTTTGAGGGTCTCCTGGATCACTGTCCTCTTCTACCCCCCTTGCCTGAGCTGGCCAGCTTTGCGAGCAGGTCAGCTCTGGCATTCTGCTCCCTCGGACGTGTATCAACTCAAGAGCGTTGAACGCCCCTTCAACAACTGGACGTATTTGAGATACGCCGCCATCTGTGGGTCCTTCGCCTGGAACCACCCGACACCTGCCCCGTGACAACTGGGAGTCGCTCTTCACCAGGAGGTTCTGTGCGCCCATCTCCTTGGCCAAGAGCATTCCTGCAATCAAGGCTTCGTATTCTGCTTGGTTGTTACTTGCCTTGAAGGCAAAACGCAAGGCCTGCTCGATCAGTATGCCGTCGGGTCCTTCCAGCACTATTCCCGCACCACTCCCTTGCTGGTTTGAGGAACCATCAACCGGAGCAGCCACTGTGAACCGCTTCCACTTCTTGCTCACCTCCGGGCGAAAGTTCTGCTACAAAATCCGCGTACACCTGCCCTTTAATGGATCCTCTAGGCTCGTACTGTATGTCGAATTCCGACAGTTCCACAGCCCAGCGTACCATTCTTCCTGCCACATCGGGCTTTTGCAGCACCTTCTGTATGGGGAGGTTGGTCATTACCACCACCGTGAAACTGTGGAAGTAATGACGGAGCCTCCTAGCCGAGAACACTACCGCCAGCGCGCCTTCTCCAGGCTGGTACCTTGTCTCGCTCCCTGTAAGGCTTTGCTTACGAAGTAGATGGGCTTCTGACTCTGGTCCTGCTCTTGTACCAACACAGAACTGATGGCCCTATCTGTTACAGGTAAAATACAACGGAGGGGCACGCCGTTACCGGTTTGCAGAGAACGGAGGCGTCGCCAGGTAATCCTTCAGTTTAACAAAGCCGCTTCGCATTCCTCAGTCCATGCAAAGCGATTGTTTCTCTTGAGGCACTGGAAGTACGGGTGCCCCTTTTCTCCTCCGGCGGAAACAAACCTCGAGAGGCCGCCATCCGCCCTGTCAACTGTTGAACCTCCTTTACCGATGTCGGACTCCGCATGGCATAATAGCCGCACATTTGTCGGGGTTCGCCTCTATCCCCCTCTCGGTGAGCAGAAAACCCAAGAATTTACCGGCCTCTACCCCAAAACACACTTCTCGGGGTTCAACTTGAGGCGGTATTTGGATATTGTGTTGAACAATCCTCCAAGTCTGCCATGTGCTGCATCCTGTTCTGCGACACCACCACCATGTCGTCTACGTAGGCGTATACTTCCTCCGAGCATTGGCGCCAGGATCTTGTCCATTAACCTCTGGTACGTGGCTCCGCATTTTTGAGCCCGAAGGGCATCACCTTATAGCAATAACTGCATGTTTCAGTCATAACGCAGTCTTGCTCTCATCCCTGGGGTGCATCTTGATTTGGTTATACCCTGAGAAGGCGTCCAGGAAGCTTAACACCTTGCTGCCAGACGCGCTGTCCACTAGGGCGTCGATGCTGGGCAGCGGATAGGAATCCTTTGGGCACGCCTTATTCAGGTCCGTGAAGTCAACGCACATTCTCCATTTCCCGTTGCCTTTTTCACCAAACGACGTTGGCGAGCCACTCAGGGTACTGAATCTCCCTAATGTGGCCAGCACTCAGCAGCTTCTGCGTTTCGTCTTTCACCACCTGTTGTCGCTCCTCATTGAATTCCTCCTTCTCTGACGCACGGGCGGACCGTGGCGTCCATGCTGAGGTGGTGCACAGGAAATCGGGGTCGATGCCCGGCATGTCCGAGGCGGACCATGCGAAGGCATCCAGGTGGCACGAAATCACTTCGCCACCCCTTCCGTTCTTCTGGACTTAGCGAGCTTCCTAACTTGAAAGCTTTGCCGCCAATCTCCCTTTCTAGGGTGTTGCTGCGGTTGCTCCCTATTACATCTCGGCGGGCGCCGCTTCTTCTACGGGGCCGGCCCGCCTCTTCCACGTGTGCCTCCTCCATTGGCACATCTGCTTTGGGCATCGCCTTTTCTGCTATGGCCTCTTCGAAGGTCGCCCAGCGGGCGTCGCCTCAATCATCGTTGCGTCCGCGCTCGGCGGACGTTCGTACACCATGAAAACGCCTCTCTTCGTCTTCAGGCTGTTTTCGTATCATTTCCTCGCCTCCTCCTGGTCTGATCTGATGACAATCACCCGGCCACTGAGGTCCGGTAGCTTCATCTTCATGTGCGGGTGGAGGATATTGCACTCAGACGGTTTAACGCCGGTCTGCCCAGTAAAATATTATAGGCAGAATTGGCGTTCACGACGAGGTACCGAATGCTCTCTGTTCGGGAAGCCTCTCCGTCTGTGAACGTAGTCCTCAACTCCAGGTACCCCCGACCTCTATCTGGTTATCCCCAAACCCATACAAACATCCCGTATAGGGACTCAGCAGATCGGGGGACAACCGTAACTTATTAAAGTCGACAGAAACATGACGTCTGCCGAGCTTCCTTGATCAACAAGCACTCTGTGGACCTTCCTTCCAGCCGTGACGACCGAGATGACAACGGGATCGTTGTCATGGGCACCACATCTCGGAGGTCCTTCTTGTGAACACAATATCTGACTCCCAGGGCTCCCCCGAGAGCCTCTCTTCGATTGAATTCACCCCCCTCGCGTATTTCTTCCGCTGGGAGGCGGTGGGTCCTCCGCCGGAAAAACCTCCAGCAATGGTGTGGACCTCGCCAAGCACAGGCATCTCGTGTGCTGGCTCATCTGCCGGCGGCGGCAGGGTGGCGGTCGTGGTGGACTCTGCGACATAATCTTTCAAAAACCCAGTCCTCACCAGCTCATCTAGCTGGTAGCCCAACGACAGGCAATTATCAATTTGGTGCCCGAAAGCCTCGTGAAATTTGCACCAAGAGTCTTTGCGGGGCCCTAACACCTTGTCGGTCTTTGCCGGTCGCCTCAGCCTCTCGGCTATGTTGGGACGGCGATCAAATCCTTCAACTCAACTACGAGGTTGTACCTCGCCGGTCTTGCTCTTTCTCTGGTGGGGCGTTCGCCTCCGGCGGGGCCCCGAGGCTGGGGCTTTCTGGCCTCGTAGGGGCGTCTAGCCTCCGGCTTCTTTCTCCCCGTCGTTGTCTCATTGACTCTGACGTGTTGAACTCGCGTTGGTCCCCTCGGGCGTGAGGGCACGGCGCTGGTGCGCTTCACACATACCTCCCCTTCCGAAGCAATATGCTCTACCGCCCTACGCCGTAATTCAGCGAAAGTCCTAGGGCGATTGCGGATAATAGATTCTCCGAAGGGGCCGGGGCATACGCCTTTCACAAATGCATACACGATCATAGGCTCCTCTGTTGTACCAACCTTCACGACCTGGGCCCCGAAGCGATTGATATACTCCTTCAGGGTCTCCCCCTGATACTGCTTCACGTCAAACAGGTCGTAAGAGACCGGCGGCGGGGCCTTGTTGGCCAAATACTGTTCTCTGAATAACCACGACAACTGGCGGAAAGATGTGATATGGCCCTCGGGGAGGCTAATGAACCAGTCCATGGCCATCCCTGTCAGGGTGCTCATGAAGAGCTTGCACTTGGCAGCATCAAAACCGCCTATCAGGACCATCTGCGTGTGAAATGCAGCGAGGTGCGTCTCTGGGTCCTCCATCCCAGTGAAGATTACCTTGGGTCCCGCGAACGTGTTCGGGATCGCTGCATCTAGGATCTCCTGCGAGAAAGGAGTGGAAAACTCCCTTGGCGGGGAATGGTTCTCCGTCTCGTCCTGCCTAGGCCGCCTCCGATCGTTTCTCAGGCCCTGGCGCAACTCCTCATTCACACGGTGGAGCTCTTCGTTGCGCTCATGCGAGGCGTCAAGATCTGCCTGCATGCGCTCCTGCTCCATCTTCGAATACGCCATGTCCTGCTGCAACCCCCTCATTATTTCCAGGACTTGCTGCATGGATAGGTCTGCTGGGGCTGCGCGCGCTGCTCTTCGTCTGGTGGGGGCCATTGTCACTCCAACCTCCTTCAACGTTATTGTAGCTTGGTAACTTCTCCTCGAACTTGTGATGGGACTGATGTTTTATATCGGCCCCACGGTGGGCGCCAAATGTTCCGTCCGGTTGACCGAGACGTCTTCGTGCGCGACCTCAACCGTCAGCTAAGGACTCCTTCCCACTGATTGCCTGTGAATTCCTGCAAAAAAGAGGACAAAGAGGCGCCCTAGCGGTCGTTTGCACTCCGACGCTCAAGTCAGCCAGCAAGAAACACCAAAAAACTGTCCACCCACGTATCTGAGCACCGCGTGTGGCACTCTGAAGGTGGTAAAAGAACTGTGTATCTGTGTGTGTGTTGTCTCCTTTTGGCAAAAATATTCTCCAGTCACTTGTACGTAACCTTAAAGCACGGGCAAGCAACCAAAGCGTTTCTCCTAAGTTTGCCAAAGGTTCCAACCCTTTTTCCGACATTCTCAGCCCTATTTAAACTGCCCAGCATTTAAAGCGCCTTAAAGCGCTTTTAATCCCTAACGTAACGCACTCTTTAAAGCGCTTAATTACGAAACGTAGCGCATTTAAGACGTTTGAAACGCTTGGGAGCTCTAATAGTACCAGAATGCCCGAAAGGGAAACTGTATTGAATATCTTTAATTACCTGGCACCTGACTAGAGGGTGTTTCCATTCTTGCATGGCTGTCGTACACGTGGAGGGCCTCACGACGCCATGACCCCATCTGGGGACGTTTCTACGTGTGGGTCCTCCTGCCTGGGAGTGCTACTGCGCTAGGGGTGGCTTTTTGGGTGCCAACTCATGCCCCCAAGTATCTAGCCACTTACTCTGAGAGCGTATCTGCCTTCCTCTCGCACCCTGCACCCGGTTATCTTGGGCGTGACCTTCCTCTCGGGTCGTATCTGTCCCGAAGGTGTCTCTGGGGCTGCAGGGGTACTTCACAAGTCAGGCTGCCCTTCACCGGTACTATCACTATGGCCTTGAAGCCACCTTTTCCTTTTCTTTATCACTTTCCCGAGATATCGGGTCCTGAGGCTTTCCCACGACGTCGCTCCCTCCATGGTCTTTCCTACCCATGGGTATCGGGGAACCACACCGTGGTTGCCTTGCTTTTACACTGTTTGATCTGGCGACGCCCTGGTTGGGCGACGCCTCTACTCAGGCGACGCCTTGCCTTGGCGACGCCTCCACCCAGGCGACGCCTTGCCTTGGCGACGCCTTGTCCTGCCTTGGCGACGCTTCCTCTTGGCGTCTCTACACCTGGGCGACACCTTGAGTTGACTTTGACTCTCCAGTCGTTGACTTTGACCTTGACTTAGTCAACGCCCTGATACGGGACGGTACATATATGTTCCCTCATTGTGGATAGTGGATCTGGTTGCAATTGTTGTAGTGCTAGAATGGTTGATAAGCTTAATCTACAAGTAGTTCCTCACCCAAAACCTTACAAACTACAACGGATTAATGAAAATGGGGAACTAAGTGTAGATAAGCAAGTGGAAATCAAGTTTTCCATAGGGAACTACAAAGACAAAGTTTTATGTGATGTAGTACCTATCGAGCTTGCCACATCTTATTAGGGAGACCATGGCAATTTGACAAGAAAACCTTGCATGATGGTCTCACTAATGAGATTTCCTTCACCCATAAGCCTAGGAAGTTTGTACTTAGTCCTTTACCACATTCTCAAGTGGTGAAAGACCAAATACAAATGAAACATAAGAGGGATAAGGAAAACAACAAAAAAAGAGTGCTAGAAAAAGAGAAAATCCTTAGTGATAGGAAGGCGTGGGAGAAGAGTGTTCCTTCCCACAAGGTTGCTCAACAAGAAAAGCCTTTTGAAAACATCTTGGAAAATTTGCTTCTTGTTGAACAACCAAGCCTAATCTTTTGTAAAGGAACACTTGCATGCACTGCCACAAGTGATGAACTCATGAGTCTACCTCCTCAAGTGGAAAAACTTTTAAGTGAATTTGAAGATATATTCTCTAATGAGGGACCCATTGGACTCCCTCCCTTTAGAGGTATAGAACATCAAATTGACTTCATTCCGGGGGCAAGCCTACCAAATAGGCCTGCTTATAGAACTAACCCCGAGGAAACAAAGGAGATAGACTCACAAGTTCAAGACTTGTTATAGAACTAAGCCCTTGTGCTGTACCTGTCTTGTTGGTGCCCAAAAAAGATGGAAAATGGCGTATGTGTTGTGATTGTAGAGCAATCAACAACATCACCATAAAGTATAGGCATCCACTCCCGAGGCTTGATGACATGCTTGATGAGTTACATGGGTCAACCATATTTTCTAAAATTGACCTTAAAAGTGGGTATCACCAAATTCGAATCAAAGAGGGTGATGAGTGGAAAACCGCTTTTAAGACCAAGTTTGGATTATATGAGTGGTTGGTGATGCCCTTTGGGCTCACTAATGCCCCTAGTACATTCATGAGGCTCATGAATCATACCTTGAGGGATTGTATAGGTAAATACGTAGTAGTTTACTTTGATGATATCTTAGTGTATAGCAAAACCCTAGAAGACCATCTAAGTCACCTTAGGGAAGTTCTTCTAGTGCTTAGGAAGAATAGTTTATTTGCCAATAGGGATAAGTGCACCTTTTGTGTAGATAGTGTAGTTTTCCTAGGTTTCATAGTTAACAAAAGGGGGGTGCATGTTGACCCCGAGAAGATCAAAGCCATCCGAGAGTGGCCCACTCCACAAAATGTAAGTGATGTAAGGAGTTTTCATGGGTTAGCTAGCTTCTATAGAAGGTTTGTGCCTAATTTTTCAAGCTTAGCTTCTCCTTTAAATGAACTTGTTAAAAAAGATGTTGCATTTTGTTGGAGTGATAAGCATGAGCAAGCCTTCCAAAGGCTAAAGGCTCAACTCACCAATGCACCAATTCTAGCTCTTCCAAATTTTTCCAAAACTTTTGAGATAGAATGTGATGCATCGGGAGTAGGCATAGGTGCGGTATTGTTGCAAGGTGGCCACCCCATTGCATATTTTAGTGAAAAACTCCATGGTGCCACCCTCAACTATCCCACCTATGACAAAGAGCTCTATGCTCTTGTGCGAGCCCTAAAGACTTGGGAACACTACCTTGTGTCCAAAGAATTTGTAATCCATAGTGATCACGAGTCTTTAAAGTATTTAAAGGTCCAACACAAGCTCAATAAGAGACATGCTAAATGGATGTAGTTTCTTGAACAATTTCCTTATGTAATCAAATACAAGAAAGGAAGCACCAATATAGTGGCCGATGCTCTTTCAAGACGGCATACACTCTTTTCCAAATTAGGTGCCCAAATTCTTGGATTTGATCACATAAGAGAGCTTTATCAAGAGGATCAAGAACTTTCATCCATCTATGCCCAATGTCAACATAGGGCGCAAGGAGGTTACTATGTGGCCGAGGGATATCTTTTTAAAGAAGGAAAACTTTGCATTCCCCAAGGCACACATAGGAAGCTCCTTGTCAAGGAATCACATGAAGGGGGACTCATGGGCCATTTTGGAGTTGATAAAACTCTAGACATTTAAAGGATGAGAAAGGATTGGAAAAATTTTGTTGGCCACACATGAGAAAGGATGTCCAAAGACATTGTTCTAGATGCATATCATGTTTAAAAGCAAAGTCTAGAACAATGCGTCATGGACTCTATACCCCCTTGCCGATTGCAAATGCTCCTTGGGAAGACATTAGCATGGACTTCATTTTAGGACTCCCTAGGACTGCAAGAGGCCATGACTCTATCTTTGTGGTAGTGGACCGTTTTAGCAAAATGTCCCATTTTATTCCTTTCCACAAGGTAGATGATGCTCAAAATGTCCATCTAAGGGTCCTTGGCCTGGTATCCTCCAGTCACCTGACCTGTGACTAATAGGGAGTCACTCTTCGCCAACAGGCTTTGCGCACCCATCTCCTTGAATAGTAGCATGCCAACGATGAGGGCTTCGTACTCTGCTTGGTTGTTGCTGGCCTTGAAGGAGAACCGTAGGGCCTGTTCGATCAATAGCCCGTTCGGTCCCTCCAAGATGACACCTGCCCCGCTGCCTTGTTAGTTAGAGGACCCATCTACAAAGAGCACCCATCGGAAGTTGGCTTCCTATTGGTGTGCATCTGCCGAGGAGAGCTCTAACACGAAATCTGCGTAGACTTGGCCTTTAATAGGACCTCGAGGCTTGTACTGGACATCGAACTCTGATATTTCTACTGCCCATCGTACCATCCTTCCCGCCACGTTCGGCTTCTGTAGAACCTTTCGGATAGGCAGGTCTGTCATTACCACCACTGTAAAACTTTGGAAATAATGGTGAAGTCTCCTAGCTAAGAACACCACTGCCAAGGCTGCCTTCTCTAGGACCTGGTATCTTACCTCAGGCCCTTGCAATACTTTGCTCACAAAGTATATAGGCTTTTGCACTTGGTCATGCTCCTGCACAAGGACTAAACTGATCGCTCGCTACGTCACAACGAAGTACAGGCAGAGCGGAGTACCTAGTTGTGGTTTACACAACACTGTGGGACTGGCCATGTACTCCTTCAGCTTGAGGAACGCCTCTTCGCACTCCCTGGTCCAGATGAACCTGTAGTTCCTCCTCAGACACTGGAAGTAAGGGTGACCCTTGTCTCCTCCAACTGATACAAATCTAGACAGAGCGGCCATCCGCCATGTCAACTGCTGCACCTCCTTTACTGAGATTGGGCTTCTCATCGCAAGGATTTCATTGCACTTCTCGGGGTTCGCCTCTATCCCACGCTCGGTGAGTAAGAAACCTAAGAATTTACTTGCTTCCACCCTGAACACGCACTTCTCGGGGTTCAACTTTAGTTTGTACTTAGCTATTGTTGTAAATAACTCTTCTAAATCAACCACATGCTGATCTTTCACCTGTGAGGTCACCACCACGTCGTCTACATAGGCTTTCACGTTTCTCCCTATCATGGGTGCTCGCACCCTGTCCATCAGCCTCTGGTAGGTGGCGCCTGCATTCTTCAGCCCAAAGGGCATCACTGTGTAAGAGTAGCAAGACAACTCTGTCATGAACACTGTCTTGCATTCGTCTCTGGGATGCATCTTAATCTGGTTATACCCAGAAAAAGCATCCAGGAAGCTGAGCATCCTGCAGCCCGAGGAACTGTCCACCAAGGCATCGATGCTTGGTAGGGGGTAAGAGTCCTTCGGGAAAGCTTTGTTGAGGTCCGTGAAGTCAATACACATCCTCCACTTCCCATTGGCCTTCTTCACCAAGACCACGTTTGCCAACCACTCAGGGTACTGGATCTCCCTTATGTGGTCGGCGCTCAGCAGCTTCTTCGTCTCTTTCTTAAGACTTACCGCCTCTCTTCATTGAACTTCCTTCTTCTCTGGCGGATTGGCCTGACCTTGGGGTCCATGGTGAGGCGGTGACACAGGAAGTCTGGGTCTATGCCTGGCATGTCCAAGGCGGACCATAAGAAAGGCATCTAGATGTCGTGCTATGACCTCGACGATCTGGTCCTGTGCTGCTTGGCCTAGTGATTTGCCAATCTTGAACGTCTTGCCTCCAATCTCTCTCTCCAGGACGTCTCTTGCTGGTTCGGGTCGCCTCTCCCGGGCAATCTCTGCATGGGCGACCCCTTCTTCACTTGGTGCCCTAGTGGTGACCATGAACACCCCTACTTGGTCTTGAGGCTATTTTTGTAGCACCTCTTAGCCTCTTTCTACTCTGACTTGATGGTTATCACCTTTCCTCCCAAGCCAGGCAGCTTCATGTTCATGTGCCTTGTCGACGCCACCGCCCTCAGCCTATTCAGCGTAGGTCTACCCAACAGTATGTGTTGAACCAAGTGGTGTTCTTGATTTGAAGAATCCAAACCCTTTCAAAGATGTTGAAATCTTGGTTGTGCTTGCTATTGCTGTGCTGCTTTAGTTAGGATCTGGGGTAGTTTGGGTATTGTAATCCACCTCTTGATTGAATCCAAAGCATAGGCATTCTCAATCTTTTTGAAAGAATTTTTTTTTTTCAAACTAAGTTAGAAACAACCGATTGTTTATACTTAGATGTTTTTAGAAAAAGATTGAAAACTGTTTTTCAAATGGTTGAGCTGTTAAAACCAAAACAACCGATTGATTCGAGGAAACAACCGATTGTTTATTTTGGTACCATAACAAAAAAACTGTTTTATCTTTGACTGCGCTTTAAATGTTTTAAATGCTTACGCTCCAGTCTTTAAATGCTTTGACCAATCATTAAATGCAATGAATAAGTTTGTTAAGATTTGATAACAAACAATATCTTTGAATAAATTCAGAAAAACAGATTTGAGTAACAATCTTTTTGGAATACAAGTTTTTGAGTTTTTCAAAGAATTGAGATTGCTTAGAGTTTGTGATTGATCAAAGTGTGTGGAATAGGATTTTGGCTTGTATTGATTTCAGATTATCTTCTGTAACAAGTGTAATCCTTGTACTCTGTAAAACAAGTTTCGTTTGTGTGTTTGTTGATATTCGCTGTGTGTTCTTGAGGGGATCAAGATCAGAAATCTTAGTGTTGGTGTGTTGGCCAAGAGAAGTGTGTGTCTTGAGGGGATCAAGGTCACTTTCTTGGTTGTGGTGTAAGTGACCAAGGTGTGGTTTCTTAGTGGATTTCCGCAGTGGTTTATGTTCCGTCCGGTTGACTGGGACGTCTTCGTGTGCGACCTCAACCGTCAGCTAGGGACTCCTTCCCACTGGTTACCTGTAGATTCCTGCAAAAAAGAGGACAAAGAGGCGCCCTAGCGGCCGTTTGCACTCTGACGCTCAAGTCAGCCAGCAAGAAACACCAAAACTGTGCACCTCCGTCTCTGAGCACCGCGTATGGCACTCTGAAGGTGGTAAAAAGAACTGTGTATTGTGTGTGTGTTTTCTCCCTCTGGCAAAGATCTTTCCCCAGTCCCTTGTACGTAACCTCAAGGCTCGAGCAAGCAACTAGAGAGTTTCTGGTAAATTTGCCAAAAGTTCCAACCCCGTTCCCAACATTCTCAGCGCTATTTAAACTACCCAAGCATTTAAAGCGCCTTAAAGCGCCTTTAGTCACAAATGTAACGCACTCAATCAGCGTGTATAATTAGAAAACGTAGCGCATTTAAGACGTTGAAACGCTTGGGAGCCATTATAGTACCTGAACGCTCGAAACGGAAACTGTATTGAATGACTTTAATTACCTGGTACCTGACTAAAGGGTGTTTCTATTCTGACTTGGCTGTCGTACACGTGGAGGGCCTCACGACGCCATGACCCCATCTAGGGGCGTTTCTGCCCATCTAGGGACGTTTCTACGTGTGAGTCCTCCTGCCTGGGAGTGCTACTCCGCTAGGGGTGACTTTTTGGGTGCCAACTCATGCCCCCAATCATCTAGTCACTCACTTTGAGAGCGTATCTGCCTTCCTCTTGTACCCTGCACCCGGCTACCCTGGGCGTGACCTTCCTCTTGAGTCGTATCTGTCCCAAAGGCGTCTCTAGGGCGGCAGGGGTACTTCACGAGTCAGGCTGCCCTACACTGGTGTTGTTACTATGGCCTTGAAGCCACCTTTCTCTCCTCTTTATTACTTGTTCCGTGGTCATCCAGGGTTTGGGGCCTTCCCACGGCGTCGCCCCCTCCATGGTCTTTCCTACCCATGGGTATCGGGGAGCAGCGCTGTGGTCACCTTGCCCTTGTGCCACTCCATCTTGGCGACACCCAGTTGGGCGGCGCCCTATCTCGGTGATGCCCTGCTAGGCGACGCCTTGCTAGGGGACGCCTTACCTTGGCGACGCTTTACGTTGACTTTGACCTTTACGTTGACTTTGACCTTGACTTCGTCAACGCCCGGGTACGGGACGGTACATAAGCCCCCCAGTCTTAAGCTGATGACTTGTCTTCAGCGAAAAGACTAAGGCTTCGCCCACGCCATCCACGTGGCACCCGGTGACGTGTCATTCTTGCTGACGTAGCAACCTTGAAACCATTGACGTGACGCTCTCCGAACCCTTGGGGTGCTCTTAATGGTTGATTGGACATCCTCTGAAACGGGGAAAGCAACGCTTTTTGGGGCCACGCTTAATCGCGTGCCACGTGGTTCATCACGCGGTCATCCTTAAGAACCCCTTGCGCTCCCCTTGAGCGCCTAATCTTGCAACACGTGGCATCATCGCACGGTCACCATTTGTTGTCCCTCGCGCTCCTCGTAACGTTTAAGTTACCCAAACCCCGCGCTTGGAACCACTGTTACATCCACTTTCTCTACCTTTCCTCACTGTTCATCTTCTTCGAATCCCTTCTCTCGCGACCCCTGCTCTTTCGTGCTTCCGCTCTCCACGCCCTTCGACCCCCAAAGGTACGGTTTTTCCTCTCCTTGATGATTCCCTTTACTGCATGAACTGCCTGGGACTGTCCATGTTACTGCATTTCTTTGGATATCGTTTGTATGCTTCTTCGTTCCTCTCGTTCCTCTTTTCTCTCGTGTGGGTAGGGTTCTCCTAGGATTCCTCCATTTTTTCCTCTTTTCTTCTCCCAACCCTTTTTCTCTGAACCCTTTCTTTTCTCTTTTGATCTTCAGCTCTTGCATCAATGGCGAAAACTAAGACCGCCGCGCCTCCCCCGCTCCCTAAGTCTTACTATAAAGGTGAGTATGACTGGGCCCCCGACGATCTCCTCGACGAATGCTCCACCCTAAACTCTGTTGAGGACGTGGAGGCCCACAAGGGGGACCCTGCGCTTTACAATTTCAACGCCTTCCATAAAAATCACGACTCCCACGTCCTGGTATGCCGGGTGAGACCTGGGATACCCGTTTGTGTGGACTCAAGAGACACACTGGGGGAAGCCCCTTCTTCTTCCTTTATCAAATGGTACTCAAGAGAGTGGGCCTGCGTCTGCCTCTTACTTCCTTCGAGAAGGAACTGCTTACAGAGATAAACACCGCCCCAGCCCAGCTCCACCCCAACAGCTGGGCTTTCGTAAAGGGGTTTCAGATTCTCTGCGGATATCTGGGTGTCCCCTCTTCCGTGGACGTTTTTCTTCATTTTTTCGAGGTAAAGAAACAGGGGAAGAGCCTATGGATGAGCTTTTCTGGCATCGCCGGGCGCATCATCCTTACGCTCTTCCAAAATTCATTCAAAGGATGGAAAGGGAAGTTCTTCAAAGTACGTGCGACCAAGCGCGATCCTACCGTCCTAGAGGGCTTTCCCCTATACTGGACGGATAAGCCCATAACCATGAAGGCCCTGGCTTTGGATGAGCTCGCCTCCGCCGATCGGGACGTGTGCAAAGCCTTGGCGGGGCTGGGGGTAGTCTTCGATACCGCCAAACTCATCGCAAACGAATTCAATGCCCATGGGCTCTCTATCTACTTTGGTATCTGCCCTTGATTATTTATACTGCATTAGCTGTTGTGGTTATACGGATTCACTTGCTTGCTTGAACCCTTGTGGTTATCTGCGTGTGTCTGGCCATAGAACTCCCCTTCTGCTTTATCTGAATTAATCTTTACTCTACTATTCTTCGCTATTGCAGGTTCAGTGATGACTTCTTCGAGGCGGCTTGCTCTTGCCAAATTTTTGAAGAAGGCAAAATCTGCCAAGGAGGGTGGGGACGCCATCACCTCTGACGTGCCCACCGTCGCTTCCCTGCCGATTCCTCCACCGTCTGCTTCTCCTCCTCCCATTGCCGCAGTTCCATTAGCCATGGCGTCGACCCCTGCCCCAACACGCCCCAACAAAGGAAAAAGGGTGCTGATAGTAGACTATGACAGCGAAGACTCGGGCACTGCCCTGGTTTCCCATAAGAGGAGGGCTACAGGCCTTCCTGCCTCGTCAGCTGCGTCTCCCGGTGGTAGGAGCTCTCTCAGGGATGATCCTCCTAGTGCCACATCACCTCCACCTCCACCAACCCACGAGGAACGAGAAGAAAGGATTGACTCGGTTCCCCCGCTCTCGCCGTTGCCGCATCATGACGCAGCTGAGGCCTCGGGCTCCGCCCCTCCTGTATCAGTCCCTGCCCCGACTTCTCGCAAACCCCGAATTCCTCACCCCATTCATAGGGAGTTGACGCAGGGTTTCACCGAAGGAATGTCGCCGACTGATCCTCAAAAGGGGGGAGGCATGCCTTATTATATGGGGGCATTCCTGGCGGTGGCACTCAAGTGGCGCACCCAGGCTCGAAACGCTATTAAGGGGAGGGAGGCTCTCCGCAAACTGAGACAAGAGGTGGGAGCGTTGAAGGAGGAGAAACAAAACTGGGGGCTCAAGGAGGAAGCTTCCCAATCTTTGCTAAAACTGGCCCACGAGGGTAGGGAGGGGGCTGAGGCGTACGCACGAGAACTGGAACAGGCGCATGCCGATCAACTAGCCCAGCTCACCTCCTACCGAATCCAAAACATTGGCCTCTAAGAGGCGGCTCTTGCCTCCGAAGTGCAGCGAAGAAAGCTTGAAGAACTGGATGCTGCTTGGAGGCAGAAGCTAGGTGAGAGAGAGGACGCCTTAGCTGCGAAGGTCGAAGCCCTGAGCCTTCTCTAAGCCGAGGCTAACAGGCTCCGCGTGGAGAAGGAATTTCTGGAGAAGCAGTTGATATCCAAGGACTCTAGGGTTGCGGAACTAGAGGGGGAGGTCCAAGAATTGACTGGGGAGATGGCGGGCGCGTTTGAAGAGGGCTTCCAAGAGGCTCTGACTCAGGCGTCCTGCGAGAACCCTAGCATCAATATTTCAAACTGCGACCCCAAACACCATGTCGTCGACGGGAAAGTCGTGCCTATGGACTTGGATGACTGAGTTGCTGTCTCTCACCCGCCACCTTTACCTTTGAAGCTTTTAATCCTTTTACACTTTACCTTTGTTTTTGACTCTCTCTGTTAAACTTGTAATTCTTTGAACTGTCTGCACGCTCGTTACAACTCTGGGTTTTTGTATGATTACTTTCGTGCCTTCACGATATAGAATTCTGCCTGCGTGATCTTACTCTCATTCTTTTCCTTTGCGTGCTCCGGCTGTTTTGCTCGTATTATACCCGCTTCTTTCACTTCGTTGGGCGGCTTTGTATGCTCGGGAAGGGTCACGCGCCAGTGCCCGCGCCCATGGAGTGGCTCACCTAGTGGAGCCGTATCGTCCACGGGGTATCTCTAACACCCAAACGGTCCTTTCCTTGGCCCTTAACGCCCGACGCCCACGCCTAAGGAGAGGCCTGCTACAGCAGCGCCGTGTCGTCCTCGGGTGTCTGAAACGCCGAGTGTTTTGGAGGGGGGGGGGTCGTTCCCTCCATGGTCTTTCCTTCCCATAGGTATCGGGGAACGCCCTGTCAGTGATTCGCTGGCGTTTTGGCGGTCTCATCTCCCTCCACAGTTTTTCCTACCAGTGGGTATCGGGGAGGTGACGCCAGTAACTAACTTTGCCCTCTTCGACTTCGTCTCCCTCCACAGTCTTTCCTACCTGTGGGTATCGGGGAGGTGACGCCAGTAACTAACTTTGCCCTCTTCGACTTCGTCTCTCTCCACAGTCTTTCCTACCTGTGGGTATCGGGGAGGTAACCTCGCTGATATTTTGGTGGGCGACGCCCGCGACGTCTCACGCTGGCGTCGCCCTTTATGTCTTTCCAGGCGACGCCTCGGGCGTCTCATGCTGGCGTCGCCTTGGGCGTCGTCCTTACCTTGACATTGACTTTGACCTTGGCCTTGGTCGACGCCTGGGGACAGCGAAGAGCTCAAGGTTTTCCCCGTGCCATCCACGCGGCGCTTCTTGTATGGCTGATGGGACGTTCAGTCATTCGACTTGATCCACGTGGCGCTTCTTGTATGGCTGATGGGACGTTCAGTCATTCGACTTGATCTTGACTCCTACTGTGCCCCTGATCCACTTTCGATGGCGCATCGTACCACTGGGCATTCTGTCGATACGACGTGTTCTGAGTTTAACCAGGGATGCCAGGGCCATCCTTCCACGTGGCTCGATCGTGTGGTGCATCCATTCGCGTCGTTCAATGCTCTAACTGCCATACTTCTACTTGCGTCGTTTGGCGCTCTAACCGCTTTATTTAACTCTTCAAACTCTGAAACTGTTCTCATCATTTCTGCACTCTTCGTAACCTACTTACACTCTCTCTTCTTGCACCCTTTCTTCTTGCACCCTTTCTCTTCTCACGAAGGGTTCTTCCAGCGTTCGCTCCCATCGCTCGACTCTTGCGTTACCGGCGGGCCATATCTTGTTAAAGAATGTCTTCTCATGCTACTTCCCCCAGGGTCAATCCCAAGGACCTGTACCCTTGGGCTTCGAGTGAGCATCTCGACGAATGCTCATGCTTACTCGCCACCAGGGCCATAAGGGAACACAAAGGGGACTCATGTTCCTATGACCACCGTGCCTTCGCGAGGAGGCATGATGACGACATTGTTGTGCTCCCTTGCACTCTAGGGGAGCCAGTGTGTGGAGATGAACGGGATAACGAAGGGGTCCCCTTCTTCTACTTTTACCAGGTGGTTTTCAAGACCATCGGCGTGCGCCTGCCCTTCTCCCGGTTCGAGAAGGAACTGCTGACGGAGATCAATGCCGCTCCGGCCCAGTTATACCCTAACAGCTGGGCCTTTGTCAAAGCCTTTGACATCCTCTTCGGGTTTTTGGGTTGTGCACCCTCGGTTGACCTCTTTCTTCACTTCTTTGAGGTGAAAAGGCAAAGGCACAACCTCTGGGTAACTCTCAGCAACGTTCCTGGGAGAGTTCTCCTAACCCCCTTCCAAAACTCATTCACCGGGTGGAAAGGCCGGTTCTTCAAGATTTGCTGCACTGACCTCGTTCCCACCGCTCTGGATGGTTTTCCTCTGTACTGGGTGAGAGAGGCGAGGGCCCTCAAAACCAAACCCTTCAAGAAGCTGGCTCCAAGTGATCAAATAGCTTGCCGGATTCTTGTTGAGGCGGGAGGTTTTGACTCTGCCACTTTGATCAGCTTGGAGTTCAACGCTGGAACTCTCGAAAAGTACATATGTAAGAGTCACTGCCCTAGAAACTTCGGCCTTTATTGCTTTCTAACTGTGCATGTCTTGCTTCATGGTGTCTCTGACACATTTATCTCCCTTGGTGCAGGTTCGAAAATAAACCAAGAGAGGAGGACACGACTTACTCGAGCTCTGCGGGCTGGGATCAGGGCTTCGTCTTCCTCCAGTGCTGACTCCGATGGCCACTGAAAAGTGGCTCTTTTGTGATTTGCATGAGTTGTAATATTTTCCCTAACCGCATTACGCCCACTTGTATCGAACATTGCTTGTAACATCAACTTTTCTATACCATACTTGATTTTTTGCAACGCCGCTTTACTTTGCATACGTTTCGCATATTGTGCGCTTTTCCTTCGTCATGTTCCTCAACGGCTCCTGCATTCAGGCGACACCTTCTTTCCGGGCGACGCCTTCACCTAGGCAACGCCTTCTCCCTTGGCGACGCCTTCACCTAGGCGACGCCTTCTTTCTTGGCGACGCCTTCTTTCTTGGCGACGCCTCACATCACTTGAAACGGAGAAAGATAAAGGCTGAAAACCAAGGCACGGCTTTTTCTCAAACTTGTTTTTTCTTTTATTCGGGTGACCTCATTAAAAAACCCCCGAGAGGGAAAAAGAGTGTCCCCTTCAACTAAACTGTTACATGGCTGCTTACATAAGTCAACTAAAATAAAATTTTAAGTTGGTTGCATTCCAGCTGCGTGGGATGGGACCCCCCTCCAAGGTCTCTAGGTTGTATGAACCGTTGCCCTTAGCCTCGGTAACTCTGAAGGGTCCGGTCCACTTGGGAGACAGCTTATTCTCCAACTCGTATGGGTGAGCCTTCCTCATAACCAGGTCGCCAATCTGAAACTGCCGCGGCTTTACCTTAGAGCTGTATTGTCGCTCTACTCTTCTCTTCACTGCTTCAGCTTTTATTCTGGCTTCTTCCCTGGCCTCGTCTAGTAGATCCAGGTTTACCCGCCTTTCTTCATTGGATTCCTCCACCACAAAGTTTTGAAAACGTGGTGAGCTTTCATGTATTTCTACCGGAATCATCGCGTCCGACCCGTACACCAAACTGAAAGGCGTCTCCATAGTAGAGGATTGGGGCGCGGTGTGGTATGCCCATACGATCCTTGGTACCTCTTCCGCCCACGCCCCTTTGGCTTTCTCTAACCTTCTCTTTAACCCCCTTAGCAGAACTCTGTTTGCTGACTCCACTTGTCCGTTGGTCTGGGGGTGTTCAACCGATACGAACACTTGTTTGATTCCTACCTCAACGCACAGATTTCTCAACTGCTGACTGGCAAACTGGGTCCCGTTATCGGATATCAAGCGCCTAGGTACGCCAAAGCGGCACACAATGTTCTTCCACACAAAATGCTGTACCTTGTGCGCAGTGATCTGTGCTACGGGCTCTGCCTCTATCCACTTGGTGAAGTATTCGATGGCGACGATTAAATACTTCATCTGCCTGATTGCCAGTGGTAACGGGCCCAGGATGTCGATTCCCTATGTATGGAAAGGCCACGGGCTGTATATGGATTGCAATTCTTCTGGCGGCGCCTTGTGCCAGTCGGCGTGCTTTTGGCATTGCTTGCACCGCTGGGCGTGTCGTGCGCAGTCCTCTTTTACTGTTGGCCAGAAGAAACCTGCGCGTATTACCTTGGAGGCTAGGGACCTTCCCCCTACGTGGCTCCCGCAGATGCCTTCGTGTAGCTCCGCCATTATCCTGGTGCACTCTTCGCCACTTACGCACGTTAGGATAGGGTGAGTGAAACCATGCCTGAACAACACCCCATCCACCAGGGTATATCTTGCGGCGTTTCTTTTGACCTTTTTACCCTCTTCAGGCTCTACTAGGAGAGCCCCATCCGCCAGGTATCGCTTGTAGGGCGTCATCCAGGTGTCTCCCTCGGTTAAAACACATACCTGCATTTGCTCTCCCTCGGGCACATCCGCGTACGTGCTGATGCGGGGCACCCTTTGTGTATCTTGGGTCAAAGAGCAATGACTCCTCGACCTTCCCCTTGTTGTATAAATCTGGAGGACATCCACCCTGTTGTCTTCCACGAATCTACGCGGAGCTTTGAGAGTCTCTTGGATCACTGTCCTCTGTCTACCCCCCTTGCCTGAGCTGGCCAGCTTTGCAAGCAGGTCAGCTCTGGTATTCTGCTCCCTTGGGACATGTATCAGCTCAAGAGCGTTGAATGCTCCCTTCAACAACTGGACGTATTTCAGATATGCCGCCATCTGTGGGTCCTTCGCCTGGAACTCACCCGACACCTGCCCCGTAATCAGCTGGGAGTCGCTTTTCAGCAGGAGGTTTTGCGCGCCCATCTCCTTGGCCAGGAGCATTCCTGCTATTAGGGCTTCATACTCCGCCTGATTGTTACTTGCCTTAAAGGCGAAACGCAGAGCTTGCTCAATCAGTATGTCGTTGGGTCCCTCCAAGACTATTCCCGCACCGCTCCCTTGTTGGTTGGAAGAGCCATCAACCAAGAGCAGCCACTGCGAGCCCACTTCCACCTCTTGCTCACCTCCGGGCGAAAGTTCCGCTATAAAATCTGTGTACACCTGCCCTTTGATGGATCCTCTAGGCTCATACTGGATGTCGAATTCTGACAGTTCCACCGCCCAGCGCACCATTCTCCCCGCCACGTCAGGCTTCTGCAGCACCTTCTGTATAGGGAGGTTTGTCATCACCACCACCGTGAAGCTGTGGAAGTAATAATGTAGCCTCCTGGCAGAAAACACCACTGCTAGCGCTGCCTTCTCCAGCGCTTGGTATCTCGTCTCAGCTCCTTGTAATGCCTTGCTTACAAAATAGATGGGCTTTTAACTCTGGTCCTGTTCCTGGACTAACACAGAGCTGATAGCCCGCTCCGTTACAGTAAAATATAACCGGAGGGGCACGCCTGTTACCGATTTGCAGAGGACCGGTGGCGTCGCCAGGTACTCCTTTAGCTTAACGAAAGCCGCTTCGCATTCATCAGTCCATGCAAAGCGACTGTTTCTCTTGAGGCACTGGAAATATGGATGCCCCTTCTCTCCCCCGGCGGAAACAAACCTCGAGAGCGCCGCCATCCGCCCTGTCAGCTGTTGCACCTCCTTTACCGACGTCGGGCTTCACATGGCGATAATCGCCGCGCATTTGTCGGGGTTCGCCTCTATCCCCCTCTCTGTGAGCATAAAACCCAAGAACTTACCGGCCTCTACCCCGAAAACACACTTCTCAGGGTTTAACTTGAGGCGGTACTTGGATATTGTGACGAACAACTCCTCCAGGTCCGCCATGTTCTGCGCCCTATCCTGCGACGCCACCACCATGTCGTCTACATAGGCGTACACATTCCTCCCGAGCAATTGCGCCAGGACCTTGTCCATTAACATTTGGTACGTGGCGCCCGCGTTTTTCAGCCCAAAAGGCATCACCTTATAGCAGTAACTGCAGGTCTCAGTCATGAATGCAGTTTTGTTCTCATCTCTCGGGTGCATCTTGATCTGGTTGTACCCTGAGAAGGCGTCCAGGAAACTCAGCACTTTGCTGCCGGACGCACTGTCCACCAGGGCGTCGATGCTGGGTAGCGGGTACGAGTCCTTTGGGCACGCCTTATTCAAGTCTGTGAAGTCCACGCACATCCTCCACTTTCCATTCGCCTTTTTCACCAAGACGACATTGGCAAGCCACTCAGGATATTGAATCTCCCTGATGTGGCCAGCCCTCAACAGCTTCTGCGTTTCATCCTTCACCACTTGCTGTTGCTCCTCATTGAACTTTCTCCTTCTCTGGCGCACGGGGCGGACCGTGGCGTCCATGCTGAGGTGGTGACACAGGAAATCGGGGTCGATGCCGGGCATATCCGAGGCGGACCATGCGAAGGCATCCAGGTGGCGCGAAATCACTTCTGCCACCTCTTCCTGTTCTTCTGGGCTCAGCAAACTTCCTAACTTGAATGTCTTGCCGCCAATCTCCCTTTCTACGGCGTTAGCCGCTGGCTGTTCCCTGCTATCATCCTCGACGGGCGTCGCCTCTTCCACGGGCGCTGCGTCGTCAGGGCCTTCCTCCATGGGTGCATCTGCTTCGGGCGTCGCCCTCGCCGGTATGGCCTCATTAGGCGTCGACCCAGCGGGCGTCGCCTCAATCATCGTCGTGTCCGCGCTCGGCGGACGTTCATATACCATGAACACGCCTCTCTTCGTTTTCAGGCTGTTCTCATAGCATTTCCTTGCCTCCTCCTGGTCTGACTTGATGACTATCACCTTGCCACCGAGGTCCGGTCCGGCAGCTTCATTTTCATGTGGCGTGTGGAGGACACCGCGTTCAAACGGTTTAACGCCGGCCTGCCCAGCAAAATATTGTAGGCGGAGTTGGCGTTCACGACCAGGTACCGGATGCTTTCGGTACGGGAGGCCTCTCCATCCGTGAACGTAGTCCTCAACTCCAGGTAACCCCGGACTTCCACCTAGTTATCTGCAAACCCATACAGGCACCCCGTGTAGGGCCTCAACAGGTCGGGGGACAACCGTAACTTATTAAAGGTCGACAAGAACATGACGTCTGCCGAACTTCCCTGGTCGACAAGCACTCTGTGCACCTTTCTTCCGGCTGTGACGATTGAGATGACAACGGGGTCGTTGTCGTGGGGTACCACATCTCGGAGATCTCCTCTCGTGAACACGAGATCCGACTCCCATGGCTCACCCGAGATTCTCTCTTCGATTGAATTGACCCCCCTCGCGTATTTCTTCCGCTGGGAGGCGGTGGGTCCCCCGCCGGAAAAACCTCCAGCAATGGTGTGGACCTCGCCAAGCACAGGCATCTCGTGTGCTGGTTCTTCCGCCGCCGGCAGCAAGGTGGCGGTCGTTGTGGGCTCTGCGACATAATCCTTCAAAAACCCAGTTCTCACCAGCTCATCTAGCTGGTAACCCAACGACAGGCAGTTATCAATGTGGTGCCCGAAAGCCTCGTGGAACTCGCACCAAGAGTCTTTGCGAGGCCCTAACACCTTGTCAGTTTTCGCCGGTCGCCTCAGCCTCTCAGCTATATTAGGCACGGCGATCAGGTCCTTCAGCTCCACCACAAAGTTGTATCTCCCGCTGGACCCCGGGGTTGGGGCTTTTCTGCCTCGTAGGGGCGTCTCGCATCTGGCTTCTTTCTTCCCGTCGTGGTCTCATTGACCCTGACGGGTTGAGCTCGCGCCGGTCCCCTTGGGCGTGAGGGTACGACGCTGGTGCGCTTCACGCACACCTCCCCTTCAGAAGCAATATGCTCTACCGCCCTACGCCGTAGCTCAGCGAAAGTCCTAGGGCGGTTGCGAATGATGGATTCTCCAAAAGGACCGGGGCATACGCCTTTCACGAACGCGTACACGATCATAGGCTCCTCTTTCGTACCAACCTTCACGACCTGGGCCCCGAAGCGATTGATGTATTCCTTCAGGGTCTCCCCTTGATACTGCTTCACATCAAACAGATCGTAGGAGACCGGCGGCGGGGCCTTGTTTGCTAAGTATTGTTCCCTGAACAATCGTGACAATTGGCGGAAAGATGTGATATGACCGTCCGGGAGGCTGATGAACCAGTCCATAGCCATCCCAGTCAGGGTGCTCATAAAGAGCTTGCACTTGGCAGCGTCCGAACCGCCTACCAGGACCATCTGTGTGTGAAATGCAGCAAGGTGCGTCTCTGGGTCCTCCATCCCGGTGAAGATCACCTTGGGCCCCGCGAACGTGTTCGGGATCACTGCATCTAGAATCTCCTGCGAGAAGGGAGTGGAAAACTCCCTTGGTGGGGAATGGTTGTCCATCTCGTCATGTCCATGTCGCCCCCGATCATTTCTCAGGCCCCAGCGCAACTCCTCATTTACGCGGTGGAGCTCTTCATTCCTCTCATGCGAGGCTTCGAGATCTGCCTGCACGCGTTCTTGTTCCATCTTCGACTCCGCCATATCCTGCTGCAGTCCCCTCATTATCTCCAGGACCTGTTGCATGGATAGTTCTGCTGGGGCTGCGCGTGCTGTACCTCGTCTGGTGGGGGCCATTGTCACTCCAACCTCCTCCAACGTTACTGTAACTTCGTAAATTTTCTCGAACTTGTGATGGGACTGATGTTTTATATCGGCCCCACAGTGGGCGCCAAATGTTCCGTCCGGTTGACTGGGACGTCTTCGTGCACGACCTCAACCGTCAGCTAGGGACTCCTTCCCACTGGTTACCTGTAGATTCCTGCAAAAAAGAGGACAAAGAGGCGCCCTAGCGGCCGTTTGCACTCCGACGCTCAAGTCAGCCAGCAAGAAACACCAAAACTGTGCACCTCCGTCTCTGAGCACCGTGTATGGCACTCTGAAGGTGGTAAAAAGAACTGTGTATTGTGTGTGTGTTTTCTCCCTCTGGCAAAGATCTTTCCCCAGTCCCTTGTACGTAACCTCAAGGCTCGAGCAAGCAACTAGAGAGTTTCTGGTAAATTTGCCAAAACTTCCAACCCCGTTCCCAACATTCTCAGCGCTATTTAAACTACCCAAGCATTTAAAGCGCCTTAAAGCGCCTTTAATCACAAATGTAACGCACTCAATCAGCGTGTATAATTGGAAAACGTAGCGCATTTAAGACGTTGAAACGCTTGGGAGCCATTATAGTACCTGAACACTCGAAACGGAAACTGTATTGAATGACTTTAATTACCTGGTACCTGACTAAAGGGTGTTTCTATTCTGACCTGGCTGTCGTACACGTAGAGGGCCTCACAACGCCATGACCCCATTTGGGGGCGTTTCTGCCCATCTGGGGACGTTTCTACGTGTGAGTCCTCCTGCCTGGGAGTGCTACTGCGCTAGGGGTGACTTTTTGGGTGCCAACTCATGCCCCCGATCGTCTAGTCACTCACTTTGAGAGCGTATCTGCCTTCCTCTTGTACCCTGCACCCGACTACCCTGGGCGTGACCTTCCTCTTGAGTCGTATCTGTCCCAAAGGCGTCTCTAGGGCGGCAGGGGTACTTCACGAGTCAGGCTGCCCTACACTGGTGTTGTTACTATGGCCTTGAAGCCACCTTTCTCTCCTCTTTATTACTTGTTCCGTGGTCATCCAGGGTTTGGGGCCTTCCCACGGTGTCGCCCCCTCCATGGTCTTTCCTACCCATGGGTATCGGGGAGCAGCGCTGTGGTCACCTTGCCCTTGTGCCACTCCATCTTGGCGACACCCAGTTGGCCGACGCCCTATCTCGGCGATGCCCTGCTAGGCGACGCCTTACCTGGGCGACGCCTTACCTTGGCGACGCTTTACGTTGACTTTGACCTGGACTTCGTCAACGCCCGGGTACGGGACGGTACAGTTTATGAGAAGACTGGATGCAGCTCTGGGTTTAGAGTTAACCAGTATAAACATCTGTGTAGCAATCTATCTATCCTTTATGTCTTTAAATTCAGTTTTGTTTTTGTTTGCTGGTATAAACAACCGATTGTTTCTGCGAAACAACCGATTGTTTTTCTGGTACTGCTGTTTTTGCTTGTTGTTTTGGCAAACTGGATTCCTTATCAATTGTTTCTTGAGATAATTTCATTCTTGACCTAAAAGTTTGCGAAAACCCTTTTTAAACAATTCACCACCCTCTAGTTTAAAGCCATCCATTCTAACAATTGGTATCAAGAGCTTGGTTCTTGAAAGTTATTCAAGTTTATCCTAAAACTGTTTTTAAAATGGCTGATAGACTACCTTTTGGGGAAGGTGCTTCAATCAACAGACCACCTCTGTTTTGTGGTTTGAAGTGCCAATTTTGGAAAGTGAGAATGAAAATATTTATGGAATCACTTGACAAAGGAATTTGGGATGCAATTGAAAATGGTCCTTTTGTGCCAAAGTTTGAAAAAGATGGATCTTTCATTGAAAAGTCTTGGTCTCAATGGACTGATTCAGAAAGCAAGTAGGCCAAATTCGATTGCATTTCCAAAAATATAATAACCTCTGCTTTAAATTCTGATGAGTTTTTCAGGGTCTCTCAATGCAAATCATCAAAAGAAATGTGGGACACCGTGGAAGTCACTCATGAAGGTACAAATGAGGTAAAGAGAGCTAGGAAGCATACTCTAATCCAAGAGTATGAGATGCTCAGAATGCTCAAAGGTGAAACAATTGCTGAGGTGCAGAAAAGATTCACTCACATCATCAATCATCTCATGAGCCTTGACAAGACCTTTGAAAAGGAAGAGCTAAGATCTTGAAATGTCTTGATAGAGCATGACAACCAAAGGTAACTGCTATTTCCGAATCTAAAGATCTAACATCATTAAGTATGACTTCTTTGTTTGGTAAGCTTAGGGAACATGAGATAGAGATGAATAGACTCAATGTTCAACAAAGCGAAGACAAGCACATAAGGAGTATAGCCTTAAAAGCTTCCAAGCACAAAGGAAAACAAGAATCCAATGATGATAGTGATGAGGAAAACCTTAGCTTGCTGTCAAGAAAGTTCAGCAAATTCTTGAAGAGAAACCGCAACAAGGACAACAACAAAGATAGGTATGGAAACAAGAAATCCAATGATTTTAATTCCAATAACTATACTTGTTTTGGTTGTGGTGAGCAAGGTCATATAAAGGTAGATTGTCCAAACAAGAGCAAGGAGAAAAAGCCTAGCTACAAGGAAAAGAAAGGCAATACAAAGAGAGCCTACATAGCTTGGGATGAAAATGAGGTATCATCATCAAGCTCTTCATCAAGTGAAGATGAGAAAGCAAACATCTGCGTGATTGTTGAAGATGATGATGAATCTTGCAGTTCAAGTGAGGTTAGTTCATGTGCTTCTTTAAATGAACAAAATTATAGTGAATTGCTTGAAGCTTTTCAAGAAACTCATGATGAAGCTAATCGGTTGGTTCTTTCAAAGAACCGATTGAAAGAACTTGACAGCTGGCTGGAAAAGAGAGTGAAATCACTTGAAGATGAGATTGAAAAATCAAAAATTGATTTCAAAAATCTGGAAAATCATTTAAAAAATTCTTCTTGCAAGTGTGACACTCTCATTTGCGAAAATTGTGAAAAGCTTGAGAAAAAGGTTCATTGTCTAGTTGACATTGTGGACAAGCTTTCAAAAGGGAAATCTAACTTTGAGAATGTCTTGGCATCTCAAAGCTGTGTTTTTGGAAAGTCTGGTTTAGGTTTCAATCCACAAAATCAACAAGATAAGTTTTCAATTTTTTTTTAAGAAAGCCAGTAAAAGAACCGTTTGTTAAATCGAAACAACCGGTTGTTACATGCTTTTATTGCATGAAAAAGGGCCATTCGGTTAGATTCTGCAAAATAAGAAAATTCTTTGTTCCTAGAGGCTACATGAAATGGATTCCTAAAGGGTGTGAGGTTCCAAATGAGAAAAAGAAATCTATTGGACCCACATTTGTGAAGGGACCAAATCTTGTTGCTTGAACTCAAGCTTGTGCAGGAATTCTAAAGAACTGTGAAGGACTAAGTCATGTGATCAAGTTCTTGGAAGAAAAAGACCATCATTGAAGCTGAATCAATGCTCTGCATCTGTCGAAAGGCCATCAACAGTGAAAAGAAGCTTCTTGATCATAAAGCACATGGCTCATTGAAGAAATAACATAAGGATAAGACTTTCCTTTCTCTGTTATTAATTTATGTTTTAAAGCTCTTTCTCATGGTTAAAAATCTTCTTTAAAATGCTTAATATCATTTGCTTTGAACTTTTTCTGCTCAGGGTTAAAATTCAAAATCAGTTTTAACTGCTGCAGAAAAACAACCGATTGTTTTGAGTTTGACAGCACTGTGAAGAAACCAATTTAATTTCTATTTTGAATTTCTATCCGTTGTAGATCTTTTTAAAGAGGGAATCCTTGGTCAAAGAATTTGTGCTGAAAGCTGATCACGTTCAGAGAGAAGTTACAACAGTAAAAAAGGAATATATTCCAAAATCTTGGAAATTCAAGAGCCTTAATGACTAGTCAAGGTCACATGTGAAGACCATGTGATTTTCAGCTTTTTTTTTACGTTTTCTGTGCAGGGCAGGGTCAAGTCCTCTCTCTCTGAAAATCTGGTACCCACTCATATCATTGAATGCTATTTGATTCTTTTACTGCTATAAATTCTATTGCAGCTGATCTCTTCCTCAAGAACAACCAATTGCAACATCTCTTGCAAAATCTGTGAAGTGAGCTTTTCTCTGTTTTCTTCTCTGCCATCATGGAATCAACTCCTCCCACCTCAAAGAGAGTCAAAAATAGAGGTGTAAGGTCTGGAGGAAGGCTGGAAGGCTGGTTTTCTGGAGACAATTATCTTATTGAGAGGTATAGGTATGAAACAAGTATAAAAAAGATTAACAACCCCAAGGTTGTCTGCTTTGATTGGCTGAAAAGTCAAAAGCTTGATAATGTAAGGAGGCTGCTCAAAGATCAATCTCTCAGAAAGTTCCTGGAGATGAAAGGAAACATCTACCCAGATTTGATAAGGGTGTTCTACACAAATCTCAAATTTGAGGGAAACAATCTAGTTTCTCATGTAAAAGGTGTAGAAATGGAGATAACGCATGAGGTATGGGCTGTTGTTGCTGGTCTCAAGTTCTCTGGCCTTAGAATCAACAAAGGAAACATTGGAGTAGTGGAGGATTTCAACAAAATCCAATACTACAAGAGTTTCTTGAAGAATCAACATGCTCAAGTTAGAACATGCTCGGTTGGAGGTCTAAAGCTTGATGAAAGGTTGCTAACCCTCATTGTGACTTGGATTCTAACTCCAAGGGTGAGCAATCATTCAGTGCTTACTGAGGAAGATCTGGTGTATATCTTCTGCATCATGAAGAAGATCAAAATCAATTGGATCCACATCATCAAAGAGCACATGCAAAAGGCTCTGAGGTTAAGTGACTATCACTATCCATATGCTGTTTTGGTATCTAAATTTCTACTCTATTTTGAAGTGAACCTTGAAGATGAAACATCTGAGTTGGTCAAGTCAACTCAAGAGTTGAACAATGGATCACTCAGCAAAATGGGTTTTACCAAAGTAGGTGGCAAATGGATTAGCAAAGATGGTGACCTTGGTGCCTCATCTAGTGCTGCTGCTGATCTTGAACAAGATGAACCTGCTGATATGGATGTTAAACATGAAGATCCACCTGAAGATTATCAAGATGCTGGACCTAGTACTGGTGCTGGAAATCAAGAAGAAAGGATGCAAACCATGTCTCCTTTTGAGAGACTCATGATAGATAGGCTTGATAGCTTTGGGGAGAATCAAAGAAATCTCCATGATCTTTGTGTCAGTAATTTCCAGAGGATTGACAACAGGTTTGACAACATGGATGCACGCTTCATGACTCTAGATAAACAGATCGAAGCTATCCAGAACCAAATCTTTGATCTTCAGTTTGCTGATGATGATGAATGAAGAAAAACAACCGGTTGATGTATCGAAACAACCGATTGTTTTTGGGGGTTATATCAGTTTTTCAATTTTCATTCCTTCTGCTGTTGCTGTTTTAATTCTGATGTAATCAAAACAATTATCTCTTTTTTTATCTCTTCTTTTTGTCTATTTGTGAAGGCAAATAGGGGGAGATTTATATGTTGTGTTTGATTTCAGTTTTTATGTTTTTCTGCAAAACAGTTTGCTATATTTTGAATGTTGTTTATTCTGTTATTATGCTCTGAATTTCT
Source organism: Phaseolus vulgaris (assembly GCF_000499845.2). Lineage (NCBI taxonomy): Eukaryota > Viridiplantae > Streptophyta > Magnoliopsida > Fabales > Fabaceae > Phaseolus > Phaseolus vulgaris. Next base: position 14,214,156 of record NC_023750.2, on the reverse strand, counting down.
GTATTTTTTTCTGTGCTAACCATATATCAGAAGTTCTATGCTTTGCTAAAAACTGTATCTTGCAGGAACTGCTTCAGATTCAATCAGGTACAACACAAGCATCAGGGATTTGTCTTCATCAAATAGGGGGAGATTGCTGAACCAAGTGGTGTTCAAGCTTTGAAGGATCCAAACCCTTTGAAGGATGTTGAAATCTTGGCTGTGCTTGCTGTTGTTGTGCTGCTTTAGTTAGGATCTGGGGTAGTTTGAGTATTGTAATCCACCTCTTGATTGAATCCAAAGCATAGGCATTCTCAATCTTTTTGAAAGAAAAATGTTTTTCAAACTAAGTTAGAAACAACCGATTGTTTTGTCGAAACAACCGATTGTTTATACTTAGATGTTTTTAGAAAAGATTGAAAATTGTTTCTCAAATGGTTGAGTTGTTAAAACCAAAACAACCGATTGATTCGAGGAAACAACCGATTGTTTGTTTTGGTACCATAACAAAAAAACTGTTTTATCTTTGACTGCGCTTTAAATGTTTTAAATGCTTACGCTCCAGTCTTTAAATGCTTTGACCAATCATTAAATGCAATGAATAAGTTTGTTAAGATTTGATAACAAACAATATCTTTGAATAAATTCAGAAAAACAGATTTGAGTAACAATCTTTTTGGAATACAAGTTTTTGAGTTTTTCAAAGAATTGAGATTGCTTAGAGTTTGTGATTGATCAAAGTGTATGGAATAGGATTTCAGATCAAAGTGTGATTGATTTCAAATTATCTTCTGTAACAAGTGTAATCCTTGTACTCTGTAAAACAAGTTTCGTTTGTGTGTTTGCTGAGATTTGTTGTATGTTCTTGAGGGGATCAAGATCAGAAATCTTAGTGTTGGTGTGTTGGCCAAGAGAAGTGTGTGTCTTGAGGGGATCAAGGTCACTTTCTTGGTTGTGGTGTAAGTGACCAAGGTGTGGTTGCTTAGGGGATTTCCTCAGTGGTTTCTGAGAAGACTGGATGTAGCTCTGGGTTTAGACTGAACCAGTATAAACATTTGTGTGCAATCTCTCTATCCTTAATCTCTTTAAATTCAGTTTTGTTTTTGTTTGCTGGTATAAACAACCGATTGTTTCTGCGAAACAACCGATTGTTTTTCTGGTACTGCTGTTTTTGCTTGTTGTTTTGGCAAACTGGATTCCTTTTCAATTGTTTCTTGAGATAATTTCATTCTTGACTTAAAAGTTTGCGAAAACCCTCTTTAAACAATTCACCCCCCTCTAGTTTAAAGCCATCCATTTTAACAGTATGTTATAAGCGAAGGGGGCATTGACGACGAGCTACCTGATGTTCTCTGTGCGGGATGCGACACCATATGTGAAGGTGGTCCTCAATTCTACCACGAAGTTGTGCCTTGGTGGCACATTCTCCCTCGTGCTCCCCCTGGTTTGGGGCTTCCTAGGCTCGTAAGGCTGCTGCTTCGCCGGAGCCCTCTTCTTTGTCGTTGCCTCATGCACCCTCAGGGGCTGGGGTCGACCTGGTGCTCGCGGGCATGAGGGAACAACTCATGTGCACTTCTCGTTGACCTCACCTTCTGCGACAATGTGGGCCACTACTTGACGCCTAATTTCGCCGAAAGTCTTGGGGCGGTTCCTGATGAGCGATTCACTGAAGGGTCCTGACACGATGCCCTTCATGAATGCGTGTACCATCATGGTCTCGTCCCTGGTGTTCAACTTAACCACCTGTGCCCCAAAACGATTGAGGAAATCCTTCAGGGACTCTCCCTGATATTGTCTTACGTCGAAAAGATCGTAAGAAATGGGTGGGGGAGCCCGATTTGCGATGTACCACTCTCTGAACAACTTAGAAAGTTGCGCGAACGACGTTACGTGGCCATCAGGGAGGCTAATGAACCAATCCATCGTCGTGCCCACCAGCGTGCTCATGAACAGCTTGCAACACATTGCGTCAGAGCCCCCAACCAACATCATCTGCGTATGGAAGGTCGTGAGATGAGCCTTTGGGTCCTCCACACCTGTGAAGGTGGCTTTGGGCCCCACGAACGTGGCTGGTATCATGGCGTCCATGATCGCTTGCGAGAATGGCATTGGGAAATCCCTAGGTGGTGTCGCAGGTTCTTGATCTTCCACCTCACGTTTCCCTGCCTGATTTTGCAACCCCCTGCGCAATTCTTCATTGGTTCTTTGCAATTCTTCATTTATTGCTAGCGACGCAGCCAGATCAATCTGGATGCGTTCTTCATCCACTATTGATGCAACCACCGTTTCTTGGAGAGCTTGCATCGTTTTCATGATCTGTTGTAGGGTGAGGCTTTCGCCTCCATTCGGTGCAACGGATCCTTGCCTCGTGTTTCTCATCTTGATGGATCTTTCTTGTTCTTGCGAATGGGACAGTGTTTTAAATCGTGTCGCATGGTGGGTGCCAAATGTACCTGTTGGTTGACTCGATTGCCTTTGTACGTCTACGACGATCACACGTGCAATTATCTTTGCCTTCATTCGTGCCTTTCTTTGATCAAATACTTGAAAATGCAAAGAAAAAAGGGCGTCCGAGAGGCCGTTTGCACTCCGACCCTCAAGTCAGTACTGGGCTAAGAAACACCGGAACTTAGTTGTAAAAAGCTTTGTGTGTAATCTATGTAAGTGTTGCGTAAAACTTGCATAAAACTTGCGTACCTTATTAGGTTTGATACTACCCCTTATATACTCTAGGGTTTCCGCTGTTTCCACTAACCGCAATTAGGGTTACTAAGGGTGTGCCTTTGCGCCACTATCACCCACTCTTAGGGCAATCTAGCACATAAGGCTCCCTTACTAGAGTGAAACCTCTAACGGGATGACCACCTGGGTACCAACTTGTGCACCTAATCTCTGGGGCCATCCATCTTAGGAGTGCCCTAACTGTTCACGTGCCAAACATGCAGTTTACCCCTGGAACGTGACTCTCACGGGCCGTATCTCTTCCAGTGGCTCTTTACTCGTGTTACCCCTGAACACGTCATCCACACCACACACATGGACCCCTCGTGATCTAGGCTTCTCCCTAACTGATAACTGGTGTGTGGTATGGGATCCACCTCTCGTGGCTTAGCTCTGTTGTTTAAGTCACCGATGTCTCATCGCCCTCACTATATTGCCGAGGACACATCAATACATCCTGGTGATCGACGCCTGACCACTCCTCGGCACCTTGGCTCATGTGCCTTACGAGATACTAGCCCATGCCGCTCGTGGGACCCAGCTTACGTGGTCCCATCATTACTAGCGGTCAATGACGTCCGAGGACTGGTCGGGTCAATAATAAAAGATTATATTCACTTGTTTTCATGAAAGCTCTATATCATTTTCTTTTTTTTGATCAACAAATAATAAAATAAATTAGTGGGATACTTTAGGTGTATCCCAATCCTTATACAAAAGCCTACAATCCAACCATCATGCTTGCACATCCACAAATACTGAGAACCCAACCTACACTAACAAAACCATGAATTTTAAATATAAATTGCATAAAAACAGAACCCAAAAAAGCTAGCTACAGTAGAGAATCTAAATAACAGAATTATGCATTGAAATCAGCCTAAGAAACATTAGCCATTAATTCTTGGGCTTAGATGGTAGCCTATATCATTTTCTATTATTGAAATGTCAACATTGTTTGTACTGCTGGGCTACTATATTATCACTATGATTTTTGCTTTGTACAAACCCTTCTCATTGTCTATTTGTGAGAACAAATAGGGGGATAAGTTTATGCTTGATTTGGTTATATAGATAGCTTTACAACTGATGCATTATGTTATTGCTTCTCTGCACTTGAAAGTACTTGAACACTTCACTTTTTTTGGTTTTTCTGGTAATGTGGTATATGCAGAAAACTAGTTTGTGTGTGTCTTGTTATCTTGCTTCTATACTTGCTTTTTATATACATCAATTCTGTGTTGCAGGACCTTTCAAGTATATGTGTTATGATGAAGAATAATCAAAGTGATGCTTATGGTTCAAGAGCATACACCGTACTCAAATTCTTGACAAGTCAAAATTCATGACCTATGTAAAGTAAGTTGAATATGTTCATCCTATGCTTTTGGCTTCATAAGACCAAATGAACTTCTAAACATGTTGAGGTAATGCAAAGGTATGAATGTATTTCATTATGCATTTCCCATCACTTTGAAAGACAATTTCCTTTGAAAAATAACATTTTCTTGCTGTCTCAGAAAAACAACCGATTGTTTTCACGAAACAACTGATTTTTTTACCTCTGGCACATTTGAATAAAGTTGTTATGGATTCTTATGCATGATTACAAATGTTTTTTTTTTTCAAAACCCATTGTGAGTCAAAAATGCATTTACTATGCCTCTGAATCAGATAATAAAGAGATGTATTCTTTGTTTTTCTACAAATTGAAAGCTTTTTATGAATGACAATCACACTGGTGGTCATGGGGTTGATGAATATTTTTGAATGTGATTACATTTGAAGTCTTCACCTTGCTTGGAGATGGTGAATGAAAAGGAGAATTGTTGGAAAGAAAAGGGAAATTGGTGGTTTGTGTGTTGTAATTCTACACTTTTATGGTGTGTTGAAAACTACTCTGGACTGTTGCTAACATAGCTTTGGTTCACCATAGTTGTGCTACTACACACATTGGTTTTCTGGTTTATTTTGCTGCTGCCATAACTCTGATACACTACAGATTTCTGTTGCAATTCTGATACGATATCACTGGTTTGCTGCTACAATGGTGTTGCTACACACACTGTAATAAAGGAAAAGAAAGAATAGGGTAAATCCCTTGTGTATATTGAACATATAGGGTTATGTTTATATAGGAAAAGAAACATATGAGCTAAGCCCATTACATAAATATGAGATATCTAACAATATCTATAATATCTCATAATATCTCATAATATCTAATTATATCTAATAATATCTAACACTCCCCCTCAAGCTGGTACATATAGATCATATGTACCTAGCTTGTTACAAATGTAATCAATTCTAGGCCCTCGTAAGGGTTTAGTAAAAATATCTGCTAATTGATTATTTGAATTACCAAACTCAGTCTTGATATCTCCCGATATATTCTTTTCTAGAATGAAATGACAACCAATCTCAATATGTTTTGTCCTTTCATGAAAAACTGGATTTGAGCTAATATGAAGAGCAACCTAATTGTCACATATAAGTGTCATTTGAGTAACCTCTCCAAATTGCAATTCTTTAAGTAACTGTTTAAGCCAAATAAGCTCACAAGTAGCCGAGGCCATAACTCTATATTCTGCTTCTGCACTAGATCTTGCCACAACACTTTGTTTCTTGCTCTTCCAAGTAATCAAGTTATCACCAATGGAGACACAATAACCAGAAGTTGATCTTCTATCAGATGGGGATCCTGCCCAATCAGCATCTGAATAACAAACGACTTTAGTATGGTTATTATGACCATATAACAAACATTTTCCAGGAGAGCCTTTAATGTACTTCACTATACGAATGACTGCATTCCAATGATCTTCACATGGAGAATTAAGAAATTGACTCACCACACTGACTGCAAAGGAAATATCAGGATGAGTAACAGTGAGATAGTTCAATTTTCCAACCAATCTCCTGTACTTCTCAGGATCTGAAAGAGGCTCCCCCTGATTGGGTAGAAGGTTGACATTGGGATCCATGGGAGTATTAACAGAGTTTGAATTCATCAACCCAATTTCCTCCAAAATATCTAATGCATATTTTCTTTGAGAGATAACAATACCAGTATTGGACTGTGCTACCTCAATCCCCAAGAAATATCTGAGTTTGCCAAGATCTTTGGTCTGAAAGTGTTGTTTTACTTGTGAGATGCCATGGTGATCACTGCCTGTAAAAACAATGTCATCAACATATACTACAAGATAGATACACCCAACACTCGAGTGACGATAAAAAACTGAATGATCTCCTTCACTGCGAGTCATACCAAATTCTTGAACAACATTGCTAAATTTTCCAAACCAAGCCCTAGGAGACTGCTTGAGGCCATAAGGATTTGCGAAGACGACACACCAATCCAGAAGACTCCCCCTGAGCAACAAAACCAGGAGGTTGGTCCATATAAATTTCTTCTGCAATCCCCATTAAGAAAAGCATTTTTAACATTCAGTTGATAAAGAGGTCATTGTTGAAGATCAGCCATAACTATGAATAAGCGAACAAAGGCCATCTTTGCTACTAGAGAAAAAGTATCACCATAGTCTAAACCAAAAATTTGGGAATAACCCTTAGCCACAAGACGAGCTTTGAGACTATCAATAGTACCATCAGGACTAACTTTGATAGCAAAAATCCACCTGCAACCAACAACAGATTTCCTAGATGGTAAAGGAACAAGTTCCCAAGTTCCATTATTCTGAAGCACATTCATTTCATCAAGCATGGCCTGACGCCAACCAGGATGAGCTAAGACATCACCTACAGATTTTGGAATGGATACAGAAGAAATAGACGAAAGGCAGGTATAAAAGTGTTGAGATAGTCTATGGTAACTCAAAGCAGTATAATGTGGAGAGGGATTACGAGTAGAACGTATACCTTTACGGATAGCAATAGGAAGATCAGGTTCAACAGTCGGAGGTTCAACTGTAGGAGCCGGAGCGGGATGAGGTGTTGGCACCGGAATAGAGTCTGCTGATGGACGATGAGATGTTTGACGACGACTATACACCTGAAGAGTTGGTGGTGGTGGTGAATCGTCAGGTGCACTAGGCACAACAAGAGGAATATTAACTTGATTAGATGAAGAAATTGAGGGAGAAGGACAAGACGTAAAGTAAAGGGAAGATTCATTGAAGGTGATATCTGCTGAAATAAAATAACGGTTTAAAGAAGGTGAGAAACATATATATCCTTTTTGTGATCTAATGAACCCTAAAAAGACACATTTGTGTGACTTAGGAGATAATTTATCAAGACCAGGACTAAAATTATGAACAAAACATGTGGACCTAAAAACTTTGGGAGGTATAAACTGGAGAGGGTCATGTGGAAATAAAATAGAATGAGGAATTTTGTTATCTAAAACTGAAGATGGCATGCGATTAATGAGATAACATGCACTAAGAACAACATCACCCCTAAAACGCTGAGGAACATCACCATGGATTAAAATAGTACGAGTTGTTTCAACCAGATGTCTATTCTTGCGCTCAGCTACCCCATTTTGTTGAGGTGTATAAGCACATGCAGTTTGATGAAGAATACCATGAGAAGCCATAAAATTTTTAAAAGAATGAGAAAGATACTCACGTCCATTATCACTGTGCAAAATTCGGATGGAAATTCCAAATTGATTTTTAATTTCATTGTAAAATATTTGAAATATAGAAAACAACTCATAACGGTTTTTCATTAAAAATACCCAAGTACATCTTGAATAATCATCAATAAAAGTAACAAAATACAGAAATCCTAAATTAGACTTAATACGACTTGGTCCCCCAATGTCAGAGTGAACTAAGGCAAAAGGAGATGATGCACGTTGTGAGACACTACTAGGAAAAGAACTACGAATGTGCTTCCCTAACTAACACGACTCACACGATAAAGTAGACACATTAGACAAACTTGGAACAAGCTGCTGCATCTTGGCAAGACTAGGATGACCCAACTGAGCATGAATGAGAGATGGAGAATCCATAATTGTGCCAACATGTGCAGAGATCTGTAGTTGATAAAGTCCATGAGACTCACATCCGGTGCCAATCATCTGTCCCGAACTCCGGTCCTGTAAAGTAACAAAATCTTTGGAAAAAGAAATAACACAATAAAGGGAACAGGTGAGACGACTAATGGATAATAAGCTAAATGGAGACCCAGGGACATAAAGAACATTATCAATAGATAAAGAAGAAAAAACATTAATAGTACCAACACCATGTGATGCTACCCTATATCCATTGGCCATGGTAACCGAAGGTAAATAACCCGTAGTAGATAGGAAAGAGAAAAAAGATTTATTACCAGTAATGTGATCAGTGGCACCTGAATCTAGAACCCAAGGGTCATGGGAAGTGGAGTGAGTGAGGCCAACAAAAGATGTACCTGAATGTGCAACAGAAGCCGTGGAACTAGGGTTCTGACGATCCTCATACCATTTAAGAAATTCATTGAAAATAGCAGGCTGGCCTGGGGTATCAATTGAAGTATGGTCCATGGTAGAAGGTTGCACAAGGGCAATTTGAGCAACCGCAACAGATCTATGATTAGGAATAAAAGAAGAGAATATAAATTTATAGAAAAAAGAATCAGTTGGTAAAAGAATTACCTTTTAATAGAATACATCCAACGATAATGTACAGGCCCAACAATTTTAGCCTCATACGCTAGATGTATGGATAGATGGACCATTATGACACAAGAAGATGAATGAAAAATCATCTCCAATTCAGATAGACTTAAGGATATTTTTGCATCTGATCCGGTCGGTCATCGGTCTGGGATGACGTCAGCCACTGATGGCCACGTGGGCTGTTCTTAGTGAGACAGGTGGGCCAAGGAAGCGGGTGTGTCTTGAAGAGGGTGATCAGGCGGAGATTGGTGGTCAGGAGGAGATCAGAGATCGGAGAGGTTATGCGTTCTTTGGTACCATGCATGAGAGTGGTCCAAGGAAGCCAGTCGGTCGGTGATCGAATCCCTCTCAGCCCGTAACGTGCACGAGGCAGGACAGAGGTGATCGCCCATGCGTTAGGTAGTACCTGGTATGCGCGATTGGCCCAGTCGCACCTGGTACCTACACAAAGGTTGCACGAGACATCCAACGAAAGAAACACGCTAAGTTACTTTGTGTATAGACAACGTGGGAGTGCAGGAGGTTATATAAAGGCATTCCACGTCGTTACAGGGGTACGCTTTTCATACGGATAAGTGGCTAGTTTTCGCGCAGAGAGAAGAGAGAGAATTCGCAGAGAACACGGTCCTTACAGAGATCATAGTGTGAATTACTCTTTGGTGGTTTTGTTCGCTGACTTACGGAAGGCTGAGTGAGACGCTGTGGAGCTTTCAAAGGACAAGTCACCGGCAAGATCATTTGGCGCCCACCGTGGGGCCCGTGTGAAATTGTGATCCCATCCACTGCGCTGCCAGATTTCGTGTGTTCTTAAGATTCTTTGCTGCAAGAATGAGGAAGACAAGGCAAACTACACCCGCGCCATCCGTCGAAGAAGGAGCTGTAACGATGGCGCAAGTCTTGGAGATAATGCGCGCGTTGCAAGACGATGTGGCGGCGTCAAGAATGGCGCAAGAAAGGATGCAAGCATTGGCTGCATCGTAGGGCAGGAACGAAGATTTGAACCTGGTTAACGAGGAGTTGCGCCAGTCTTTACAGGCATAGAAAGAGAGGGTGGCGGAGGAAAGAGTGGCGCCACCACCATCCCCCCCCAGGACTTTCCCCATGCCATTCTCATCTGAAATAATGGGTGCAGTCGTACCACCAGGCTTAGTAGGGGTGAAGGCCTCGTTCACGGGGGTAGAGGATCCAGAAGCACACCTAACGGCTTTCCACACCCAAATGATGCTTTCTGGAGGCTCGGATGCCGTATATTGCAAACTATTCATGAGTACCCTGAGTGGGATTGCGCTGGAATGGTTCGTAAGCCTGCCAGACGGCCACATCACATCGTTTCAACAATTCTCAAAGTTGTTCAGGGAGCAGTATATCGTGAACAGGGCACCCACAGTGGTGTCCTACGATCTTTTTGATGTGCGCCAGAACCAAGCCGAGTCCCTTCGGGATTACCTTAGCCGTTTTGGGGCGCAGGTGGTGAGGCTGCCCAGCAAGGATGAAGATATGCTGGTGCACGCATTCAAGAAAGGGGTTCTGGCGGGCCCCTTTAGTGAGTCTTTGATCAGGCACCGCCCCAGCACGTTCGCGGAGATTAGGCGTCGTGTCGTGACGCACATCACTGCAGAAACAGCGGTTTCTGAGAAAAGGGAAAGCGCGGTCCCTAACAAGTCGCGCGCAGGACCAAGCAGGACTCAGCTGCCGATGAGGGTGCACGAGGCCAAGGAGGGAAAGAGGGCTCAGGGAAAACCCCGCCCTTACGAGCCTCGAAGGGATCAGAATGGGGGGCGCACGAGGGAGAGTAACGCACCCCCCAGGTTTGATTTTGTGGTGGACCTGGCGGAACTGATCGCTATTCCAGCTATAGCAGCACGGCTGCGAGCACCTGAGAAGACCGACAGGGTGCTGGGGCAAAAGAAAGACGTGTCGTGTGAGTTCCATCAGGCCTATGGCCACCCACTTCGCGCGTGCTTGGCATTGGGACACCAACTCGCGGAGTTGGTAAAAAACGGCTTCCTGAGTGATTACCTGCGAGTACCACAGGGCGATCAGACATCGGGGGCCCCAGCAGGGGATCCTCAGCACGAGGTACCGGTGCACGGGGAGGTGCACACGATCGCGGGAGGATTCTCTGGGGGAGGATGTACAGCCTCTCAGAGAAAGAAGTACGCGCGATCGGTGTTGGTAGTCGACACGGCGGAGGAGGATCACTCCCCCGACGTCGACATTGTCTTCACCAAGGCTGATCTCCGGGAGGTTGTGCCTCACGACAACGACCCGATAGTTATCTCCCTTGTCACGGCAGGGAGGAAGGTGCACAGGGTCCTTGTGGACCAGGGAAGCTCGGCAGACGTGATGTTCTGGCCGACATTCAGCAAACTGCAGCTGTCCCCTGATCTTTTGAAGCCGTACCCGGGGTGTTTGTATGGTTTCGCAGGGGACCAGGTAGAGGTGCGGGGCTATGTGGAGCTGAGGACCACGTTCACGGATGGTGCCACAGCCCGCACTGAGAAGATTAAGTTCTTGGTGGTCAATGCCCCGTCCGCTTACAATATACTGTTGGGAAGACCGACGCTCAACAAGTTAGGAGTCGTACCATCGACAAGGCACATGAAGGTAATGCCTTCGATGGAGGGGGTAGTGGTTACCATTAAATCAGACCAAAAGGAAGCCCGTCGCTGCTATGAAAACAGTCTCAAGCAGCGGAGAAGCGTGTGCCATGTTACCACGACGCCGCCACCAAGGTCGGACGAGGGAATAGCGGAGGTCGCGACGTTGGTAAGGGGCACGCACGAAGACGTGGAAATGGAAGAGGCGATGCTCGGGGGCACGGGAAGTGCCCGGGGTGAAGCTGAGGGGGCGAGAGGGATCGCGCCTCGCGAGTCTGGGATAGCGAGGGCCGTCATCGCCAGAGAAAGAAGACCCCACTTGACTGAGGGGTGGATGGAGGCGGCGATCGGGGGAAGGGGGTTCAAGCTGGGAGGACAGCTCGACGAGGACACGCGACGACAGATCGCCGGGGTAATTGAGAAGAACATGGGTGCATTTGCATGGACGACCTCGGACATGCCGGGCATCGACCCGGACTTCCTCTGCCATCGCCTTGCAATGGGTCCCCAGGTCCGACCGGTGCGCCAAAGGAGGAGGAAGTACAATGAGGAGAAGAGGCAGGTGATCCATGAAGAAACCCACAAACTCTTGGCCGCAGGGCATATCAGGGAAATCCAGTACCCAGAGTGGCTGGCCAATGTGGTGCTGGTGAAGAAGTCAAACAGCAAATGGAGGATGTGCGTGGATTTCACCGACCTCAACAAAGCATGCCCCAAGGACTCCTATCCCCTGCCTGGCATTGACGTCCTGGTCACCTCGCGAGGGAAGGAGGAGCATGTCGCTGATCTGGAGGAACTTTTCACAACGATCGCCAAGTATGGGTTGAAGCTCAACCCAGAGATATGTATCTTTGGTGTGGAAGCGGGGAAGTTTATGGGTTTCCTCCTAACAGAGCGAGGGATTGAGGCAAATCCCGAGAAATGTACGGCGATCATGGCGATGAGGAGCCCGGCGTCGGTGAAGGAAGTGCAGCAACTCACTGGTCGACTAGCAGCTTTGTCGCGATTCATGTCCGCTGGAGGGGAGAAGGGCCATCCTTACTTCCAATGTCTCAAGCGGAACAGCAGGTTCGTTTGGACCGAAGAATGTGAGGAGGCATTTGTTAAGCTTAAAGAATATTTGGCAAGCCCGCCGGTGCTGTGCAAGCCGCAGACGGGCGCCCCTCTTCGTTTATACTTTGCTATAACAGAGAGAGCGGTCAGTTCGGTTCTGGTCCAAGAGCAGGAGCAGGTCCAAAGACCTATCTATTTTGTGAGCAAGGTGCTGCAGGGCCCCGAAGTAAGATATCAGGCTATGGAGAAAGCAGCTTTGGCGGTGGTATTCTCAGCAAGAAGGCTGCGTCACTACTTTCACAGCTTCACAATTGTAGTGATGACTGATCTTCCCATCCAAAAGGTGCTAAAAAAGTCGGATGTAGCCGGAAGAATGGTAAAGTGGGCCGTAGAATTATCTGAGTTCGATATCAGATACGAACCCCGAGGACCGATCAAGGGGCAAATGTTCGCGGATTTCGTCGTTGAGTTGTCATCGGGCGACGCACCGCCAGAGGGCTCGGTCTTTCGGTGGGTCTTATCGGTACACGGATCCTCAAACCAACAGGGGAATGGCGCGGGGTCATCCTAGAAGGCCCGAACGGGGTACTATTCGAGCAGTCCCTGCGTTTCGCCTTCAAAGCCAGCAACAACCAGGCGGAGTACGAGGCCCTAATCGTCGGAATGCTGCTGGCAAAGGAGATGGGAGCAAGAAGTTTAACGGCCAAAACTGATTCCCTGTTGGTCGCTGGGCAGGTAACCGGGGAATTCCATGCCAGAGACCCGCAGATGGCTGCGTACCTTGAGTATGTGCGCACCTTGAAGGTATCCTTTACAGCGTTTGAATTGATCCACGTACCAAGGGAGCAAAATGCCAGAGCCAACTTACTCGCCAAGCTAGCCAGCTCGGGCAAGGGGGGAAGGCAGAGGACCGTCATCCAGGAGACGCTGAAGGTACCTCGTGTGTTCGTTACAGACAACCAAGTGCTGCAAATGTGCGATTCTCGCGAGCGTACTGCGATCGGGCATCAGTCTCTCACACAGGAAACATTGAGAGCACCGACGGTGAGAGCTCGACCGACGGCATCCAACGAGGTGATGGAGGTTGACGCTACGGGAAGGGCCGACACGTGGTTAACGCCATACCAGCAGTATCTGGCAGATGGGGTGCTTCCGCTGGAGCCAGCGGAGGCAAAGAGAATAAAGAAGAGCTCGAGCAAGTTCACCCTCATTGATGGGGACCTCTTCAGATTCGGATTCACCCATCCGGTTTTAGTATGTGTGCACGGAGAGCAGTGCACGAGGCTTATGTAAGAGCTCCACGAGGGAATATGCGGGAGCCACGTCGGCGGTCGCGCCCTGGCGGGTAGAATTCTCCGTGCAGGGTACTACTGCCAACGCTGAGGGAAGATTGTGTGGGTTACGCTCAGCGGTGCAAGCAATGCCAGCAACATGCAGATTGGCACAAGGCGCCCCCCGAAGAACTAAGGTCGATCCACAGCCGCTGGCCTTTCCACATGTGGGGAATCGACATCTTGGGACCTTTCCCCCTAGCGATCAGGCAGATGAAGTTCTTGTTCGTCGCCATCGAATATTTCACAAAGTGGGTGGAGGCAGAGCCGGTTGCACAGATCACCGCTCACAAGGTTCAACAGTTTCTATGGAAAAACGTTGTGTGCCGTTTCGGAGTGCCCAAGCGCCTAGTCTCCGACAATGGCACTCAGTTTACGAGCCATCAGCTAAGGAACCTATGCGAGGAGGTGGGGATACAACAGGTGTTCGCCTTGGTAGAGCACCCTCAAACGAACGGGCAGGTAGAATCGGCCAACCGAGTGCTGCTCAGAGGGCTAAAGAGAACAATAGAAAAGGCCAAAGGAACGTGGGCAGAAGAAGTTCCCAGGATCGTATAGGCCTATCACACCACTCCGCAATCTAGCACCCATGAGACGCTATGATCCCTGTGGAGATACAGGAAAATTCACCAAGATTTCTGAATTTCGTGGCAGAGAGGTCCAACGAGGAGAGAAAGGTGAATCTAGACCTTTTGGACGAGATACGAGAAGAAGCCAGGATCAGCGTTGAAGCTATAAAGAGAAGGGTGGAACGAAGGCACAACTCCAAGGTGAGGCAGAGGCGATTCCAGGAGGGAGATCTGGTGATGAGGAAAGCGCATCAGCACGAGTTAGAGAATAAGCTGTCTCCCAAGTGGACCGGCCCGTTCAGAATAGTGGAGGCATTGGAGAACGGCGTTTGTCGGCTGGAAACCTTGGATGGAGGAGCGATCCCCAGGACGTGGAACGCCACGCATTTAAAACTCTATTTTAGTTAAAATGTGTAGTGAGGCCGCGTTTTCGCGCCAGGGTGAACAATGTGAACAAGTTAAGGGTAAGCCCTTTTTTCCCAGAAATAAAAAGAGGTTATCAGTATAAAGTTTGCAAAGTTTTGAGTTTAAAATCCTCCTCGCCCCAGGCGCGAGTGCATGTGGTCGGTTAGGCCTCCCTCGCCCCAGGCACGAGTGAAGGCAACTGGTCTTAATCCTCCTTACCCCAGGCGTGAGTCCAGGCAGTTAAGTTCGAAACGCCAGGGGCGCTAGTAAGCCCAAAGAAGGGAAATGAAGGATTCGAGAAACGCCTTTACCCAAGTGGCGTAGCGTCAATATTGGCTCGGTAGGACTCTTAGTCAAATACCTTCTCACCCAAGGAGTGAGAAGATGGTAGAACCACCTGAAGCTCTGAGGAAGGTGGCCTTGGGGCAGGTAAGAGGGGTTGTCGAGAAACACTCTTCCTCCCAAAACAAGGCGCCATCCTAGACCGATCAGTGTGGATGTCCTCTATGCACTTAGCGCTGGAGTGACAAAGCAATGAGGAAAGATGTAAGGTAGAACCGCGGTGACCGATGAGAAGGTGGTAGCCGTGGTGATCGGTCATCAGCTATCAAGGGTTGCTCGTTGTGATCAAAGTAAGAGATAAAAGAAGTTCAAATACGGTTAAGGTTTGGCATCAAGCTCGTGTAGGTTAACAGTTAATCACACGTGGCAAGAGAATAAAGGCAAGAAGATACACAAACAAACAAGCAATAGCAAAAGAAGAATTTAATAATCTATAGTTTGGGTTTTCACAAGGCAAATGTTTATGGGCAAAATAAAGAAAGCCACGTCAAGGGCAGTCAGGGACGGACGACCTTGCCATCCACCACCTCGAATTCAATGGATAGCTGGGAGCGGTCGACCTCGGGGAAAGCGCACTTGAGTTGCTCAAGAGCGAAGTCGAAGCCCTCAGCGAAGGTGTCGGCCGCCTCTTCCCATAGTTTGGTCTTCTCGGCCTCGAACCCAGCTTTATCGGTCTCGAGCGCAACCTTCTCGGTGGTCAGGGCGGCAATGGTCGACTCGGCTTCTTTGAGCTTCCGGTCGCTTTCGGCGAGGGCCTCCGTCAAGTTAGCATTCTGTTGACGCATGTAGGCGTTTTCGGCCTCGAGTTGGATGGCCTTACCCGTAGTCTCCATCAGCTGGAAGTCGAGGGCGATGACGACATCCCCCATCAGCATCTCAGTCTTGATGGTCTCCTGGACTTGTTGGACGTGAGCCATCTTGGATTCCTCCAGCATGTCCTTCAACATACTGTTGATGTCTTGCAAAGCCTCATAGTCACTTCGCAGCGACTCCTGTTGGCTAAGCAACTCCTTCACCTTGCCCTCTAGCTTTTCGAGGCGGCGGTGTTGTGTGGAGAAATCCAAGGAGAGCACCATCTGACGGGCCAAATGGAGCTCCACTTGACCAGCTCCTGATTTTGTAGCAGTTGCTTGGTCAGGCGGAGAACCTTGGGGAGTCCCTCGCAGCTGGGGCCCGTCGCCTGGAAGGAGCTCTCACCACCACCCTCAGATGCGGTGGCAGAGTCTTGGGGGCGCGGCGATGGCTGGGGATGAGGGGTTCCCTCCGAGCGCGCAATCCCACTCCTGGCTGCTTGAGTCAAAGGGGGTGACTTTGCTGGGGGTGGGGAGGAAAGGGGGGCTGGTGATGGAGGGCGCTCGGGAGAGGCATGGGCTCGAGGAAGCGGGTTGGCATCATCCTCGGGGCCCTCGGTTCCCCTTCTTTTTCTTTGGACCAAAGGGGACCCAGAGCTCTCCTCCTCAATGGCTATGACGGTGGTGGGGGCCTTCGCCAACTGTTTCCTTTTCTTGTCACCCCTGGTCTCACGCCCTTCAGCTGGCGCGACCGAGATGGGAGAGGCATGAATGGGTTCGGCGATCGCCTCCACCACAGGGGGCTCCTCAGCAGCCCGACGGCTCCTGGCCAGAGCGAGCAGCCTTTGCCGCCTTTCCTTGTCAGAAGTCATATCTGCATCAATTCAACATGACAAAAGGTTAGCATACCAAGGCTCAAAAAAGCAAGCAGTTCAAACATAAAGGTAGTTGGCAAGTATATGCACGAGGGGCGTGTGGGGAAAGAAGCGAATCGGAAGCCCTAGGTAAAGAAGGCCGCACAGCTCGCGCTCGTATGGGGCCATGGTTTCCAAGCCTCGGGGTTTCCTAAATTCCACCATAGGAACCCAGTAGAGGGGAAAGCCCTCGAGAAGGGAAGGGTTGTGTCTATTGGAGGTGATCATGTAGAATCTACCTTTCCAATCCTTGAAAGACTGTTGATACAGGCCTAAGATCACCCTCCCTGTCACACCGTTTAGGCTGACCCACGACCTATCACCCGGGTTCTTGGCCTCGAAGAAGTAGAGGAAGACGTCGGCTGATGGAGGGTGCCCAAAGTGGTTGCATAGGATCTCGAACGCTCGGATGAAGCCCCAAGCGTTCGGATGAAGTTGGCAAGGGGCAACGTTCAGCTCAGTAAGGAGTTCCTTCACAAAGAAGGTGAAGGGTAAGCGGAGGCGCAGCCTCTTGAAGATAGCCGAGTAGATGAATGTAAAGGGCACTCCGTTGGTGGCCCTGTCATCTACGCAAATGGGCATGCTTTGGGGGGGGGATGCGCACACCCAGGTTTCGATCATCCTCCCTGTCGATGGCGCATGAAGGCTCGTCCTCAGCACCCTTCAGCAGGGTGGCGAGATGATCAGCTGGGAGATGGTTGGACGTTTCAGCGAGTAGGTGGAGGGGAGCCCACTTGTACGCTTGCGCGTAGTCTTGTGGAGCGAGCGTCGCCCTGGGTTGTGTGCCTGCCGAGGGGGTAGCGCTCATTGAGGGCGATGAAGGTGCACTGGCGGAAGGTTGTGCACCAGAAGTCGAGGCAAGGCGCGCGGTAGTTTTGGTGCGAGCCATTGTCTGTAAACTACAATGGAGAAGGGAAAAGGTGAGGAATCAGTAAAAACTAGGAAAGATGAAGGGAGCAAATGCTATGGTTCGAAGGGGTAGAGAAATGACAGCGACGGAGAGGAAGAAGGAGCGGAGCGTAGAAAAGTCAGAAGAGGTCTCGATACAGTGCAGAAGAGGGAAAGTGACTCATGATGCATGAAAAAATACAGTTACTGAGCAATGCAATCGGTAGAAAATGTCCAAATACACCATAGATGGAGAAAAGAAGTACCTTTTTGTGATCGCGAACGGTTTCTGGGAGCCTGGAAGCGAGGAAGATGAATCGCGGAAGAAGGTTCGAGAGGTTGCAGAGAAACGTGCTGGGGAAGATAATGGAACAGTAGAGGCGCGAAAGTTTTTGAATAAAGGAACTGCAAGAGACGCTTCATTCTAACCATTGATGCGCACACGTGTCGCAAGATAAGGGAAGGAAAGCGTAACGTTACTTAAAGCACAACATGTGACGCGGCACGTGACGTGGCGTCACTTGCCGCGTGGCCACCGAGAGCGAGCACTTAGTCTCTTCGCTGAGGACGAGTACGCAGCTCGAGACTGGGGGGCTTGTGATCCGGTCGGTCATCGGTCTGGGATGACGTCAGCCACTGATGGCCATGTGGGCTATTCTTAGTGAGACAGGTGGGCCAAGGAAGCGAGTGTGTTTTGAAGAGGGTGATCAGGCGGAGATCGGTGGTCAGGAGGAGATCAGAGATCGGAGAGGTTATGCGTTCTATGGTACCATGCATGAGAGTGGTCCAAGGAAGCCAGTCGGTCGGTGATCGAATCCCTCTCGGCCCGTAACGTGCACGGGGCAGGACAGAGGTGATCGCCCATGCGTTAGGTAGTACCTGGTATGCGCGATTGGCCCAGTCGCACCTGGTACCTACACAAAGGTTGCACGAGACATCCAACGAAAGAAACACGCTAAGTTACTTTGTGTATAGACAACGTGGGAGCACAGGAGGTTATATAAAGGCATTCCACGTCGTTACAGGGGTACGCTTTTCATACGGATAAGTGGCTAGTTTTCGCGCAGAGAGAAGAGAGAGAATTCGCAGCGAACACGGTCCTTACAGAGATCATAGTGTGAACTACTCTTTGGTGGTTTTGTTCGCTGACTTACGGAAGGCTGAGTGAGACGCTGCGGAGCTTTCAAAGGACAAGTCACCGGCAAGATCAGCATCCAATGATTCAAACTCCTTAATTATGATGACTTTAGAGCATAAAATTTTGAAGAAAGAACTTAACTTCATTAAAACTCTCGCAACTTCTTTTGGTAACACTTTTCGAATTGCTACTTTTAGCAAATCTTGCATCAATATATTGAAATCATGACTTTTTAGTCCACGAAAATTTTGTTGTTCAAGATTAAAACATCTAGAAACATTGGAACCATAACTTTTTGGAACTTTCACTCCTTTTAGAACACTACAGAAGATGTCTTTTTCTTTTACCAAAAGTGAAAATCTTGCATGTGGAAGGAATACCTTGTTTGGTCTTATATTTATAGGATGAAAGTCTTTCCTTATACCCATCTTTACCAAGTCAAGGCGGGTTCTCAAATGCTCCTTTGGTTCCCTCTCTATATTCAATAATGTTCTTATTACATTTTCACATATATTCTTTTCAATATGCATGACATCAAGATTGTGACGAAGTAGATTAGCCTTTAGCAGATTAGTCTCCCAATATGGCAAGTTAAAGAATATACTTTTTTATGTCCATGGATCATGTTTCTTTCTTTTCTTTTTCTGAGCATTTCCAAATACATTTTTTCTATCACCTAATATATCCAATATGTTAGACCCTATTAATGGAGTTGGTATTCCTCTCAATTCTTGGGTACCATCAAAACACTTTTTATCTTTTCCCTACTTATGTTTTGAGTCTAACCATCTTCGATGACACATATAACACATCTTTTTACTGTTGTTTAAGTATTTAGAGCTTGTGTGGTAGTTACATACCGAGCATGCCAATTTTTCACTTGTACTCCAACCTAATAACATAGTATAAGCATGCAAGTCACTAATAGTCCAAAGTAATGCAACATGTGCCTGAAAAAACTGTTTGCTAGAAATCATAAGTTTCAAACCCTTTCTCCCACAACTCTTTCAACTCATCAATAAGAGGTTCCAAATAAATATCAATACTACTTTTAGGGGAAGAAGGATTAGGAATTACTAATGACAACATTAAATAAGGTTATTTAATACAAACCCATTGAGCTAAATTATAAGTCATTAAAACTACAGGCCAAATACTATGTCCTTTGCCCATCATCTTAAATGGAGTAAATCCATCACTTGCTAACCCAAACCTCACATTTTGAGAATCTGATGCAAAGTTAGGATGTAGAGAATCAAAGGTTTTCCAAGCAAGTGAATTAGCTGGTTGTTTTAGTTTAAAATCTTTAGTACGACCTTCATCATGCCATTTCATTGACATAGCAGTTTTTGATGACATAAATAACCTCTTGATCCTTTGTTTTAAAGGAAAGTACCTCAAAATCTTGGCTGGAATTGGGCATGAAGCAAACTTACAGGAAACTTTTCTTCTAGAATTTTTATGCTTCTTTTCTTTATATCTAGAAGAACGACATTTAGCAAACCTAACTTCATTCTCATACTCCTTCCGAAATAAAACACAGTCATTAGGACAAGCATCAATCTTTTCATAATTAAAACCCAAGTACTTAATAATGAACTTGCAATATATCTTGGTATGATGATGGAAAACAAGAGTTTTCAGGAAGTAACTCTTTTAAAAGTTTCAGCAACATATCAAATGAAACATTACTCCATCCATGGAGATTCTTAATATGTAGCAATCGAACAATGATTGATAACTTATAGAAATTTTTACAACCTGGATATACTTCTTGATGACCATTGCGCATCAATTTGGCAAATCTAGTTGTTTCAGCATCAAGCTCTTCATTATCTTCATCTATAATATCATTAAATTCATTTTCTCCAAGATCTGTGGGCATCATAAAAGTTTCCTCCAACAAACCATCCAAACCTTTAGACATACTACGTTTCTCTCTATCATCATCATATATCTTCTTTGAAGTTCCACCCTCTCTATGAAAAACCCATCTAGTATACTTTCTATCAAATTCGTCACACAATAAATGCTTATGCACATCCTTTTGGTTACCCCAAGTACAAATATTACACTTTTTGCAAGGACACAAAATCTGATCTCCTTGTGTAGCATTTTCAAATGCAAAATTTAGAAAAAATTTCAAATCATTTAAATACCTAGTAGATTTTCTAGGTGCTACCATCCAATTCGTGTCCATGTTTATGTTGTCTTGGAGCTAAAAAAGAAATACTTGATAAAAAATACAAAATTATCTATTAATAACAAAATTATCTATGAACTTGAGGAATTAAAGCCGAGTAACTATTCAACAATTAAAATTCTGAGAATAAAAAAAATCAAAACTAGAATACAAGATAGAACCAATATGATGTGAAATAACAATGAAGCATTGAAGAATGCTGGAAAGTCAAGGTTTTTCCTCCTCATCAATGAATACTAAATATTCCTTAGATCCTTATTAGATAACTAATTATTTTATTTTTCAACAGTTAACTAATTATTAGGCATCCCAATCTTGGGTTTTTTATATGTATTTACCCTTATTCAACGCATAACAAAACTTTTCTTTTATTTTTAATTAGCAAAGTATATATAGAAATGACATCAATGACACCAGTAGTACCCAACAACTAGTACAAACAAAGGCCTAATTCCATACACTAAGAATAAAAGAGCATTAACCACAAAAACACTAATAGAAAAAAGACACGATAGAAGTGTACGCACTCTGACTGTTCCCTGTTTCGTTTACAACACATTCTTCAAAATATCTTCGTATACGTCAAATCCCAAACAACATGCTGCAGAAAATATTTTGCTACAAAAAACATATATATTGTCCCACTATATTGCAAACCTTCATAACTATTTGCTTCTTATGATTTACTTATGTATGGTTAGTCATAATGATATATTGATCGAATCCTAAACACATTTTTGCTTAACTAGATGACTGACTAGTGAAAGGTAATTTAGCTACAAGTATCATGTAATTTAAATTCATTTTGCAGTTTATTGGCGCCTCTATGGAGCCAAGAATGATGATAATTACAGAACTTTTGGAATGTTGTTCGCTTCCTAAATATCTAGAGAGCATTTATCCAAATGCTCTAAGTTTAGAGCAATCCATAAGTTTTTCTTTGGATATTTCTCAAGCTATGGAGTATTTGCATGCAAATGGCATTATTCACCGCGATTTAAAACCTAGTAATTTTTTTTTTCTTAATCTTAATAACTATGATTTGAATCTATCATCACTATATATATATCCACTTACTAGAATTTTCTTCATGAGTTTTGATGTCAAATCCTTCCATTATATGCACTAGTTATTCAGCAAGGATCCACTTTCGAAAGGAGAAAAGAAATGCTATGACCATAGGGTAGACATTCATAGCTTTGCTATGGTTCTATGGGCCATAATTAAAAATGAAACTCCATTTAGAGGAAGGAGTGACTTGTTAGCTGCATATGCTACTGCAAAAGTAAGTCATACCAGTTACTCTTACTTCTAATGTTATTGATAATAGTATTAATTTTCTTCCTTACTTCTTCCTTTCCATTTTTAATATAGTCTTCTTTAGAATGTTTCATAATTGTTTTCATCTTCAAATAAATTTTTATCCCTTTTAAATGAGGTGCTCATATAAAATTGTACTTTGCTCTAATTAGCTAATTTTTGGTACTTTGTTCTCTTATATTTTTTTCTTTTTTTACTTTTCAATTTAATCTTTGTTACATGCTATGGTGTATAGGAGAAATGTTTATTTTCAGATAGACATACTAATCTCGTATCTACCAAATTGGTCCTTCAACATGGTGTGTTTGTTTTTTAAAAATAAAACTATTATACCTTTTGAGGATTGGCTGTATGAATGTAATGTTTTATAACCACAATAAGAGCTTATTCAACAAGTATATGTTCTTACATTATTTTTTAACCAAAAAAGTATGTTTGGCTACTGTCTAAAAACATAGCAAGGTAAATATACCATCCTTAGTGATTCAAATATAGATTTTAATTTTACACCAACATAGTGTCATATTACATAGTTTGAGACCGATCAATATTATTTAAGCATTGGTATGTGTTAGTGTTGAGGAATAAAACAGAGCAAGATATTTGTGAACAGAGAATATAGATTTTATTTTACTGCTACTTTTCAAATAAGAATAGAATCTCTCTAAATAGTATTATAATAGACTTCTCAAATTCTACCTTCTCTATCATAAAACCTATATTATAAATTACATTTAAATCATAGTACAAATGACATTCAAAACTAGAATTAAAGATAATAATTATTGGCTATTCAAATGTTAAATAAAACTGATGACGGCTGACGACTTTGAGTATAATGCTAACAAATTCCCCCTTAAACTCAAACCTTTCATATTTTTCATTCACATTGTTATCGCTCACACTTCCAATTTTATATTTTTCCTTACCCTAACTGCCTCCAATATTATATTTTTCCAGTAGTCACCATACTGTGCTTGATTAGAAGCAACTTCAATTTTCTTCATTGCACCAATCCGTGCAGAATTTTGAATTGAATTACTTTTAATTTTCCAAACAAAATCTTCTCCACTTTCAGCCTTTGAATTAAAAGGATTTAAGAAAGACTTTGACTTCAATGAGCTTTGAAGATAATGATTATACCATATTTCCCTTTCAGATAATGTCTCAACACCATTCCATTTATGGTCTTCTCCTAAATCAAAACCACTATTTTCAAGTAAAACACATGAACCAAAATGGGCTTTTAATTTGAATTGTAATTCATTCACCTTTTCTTTTTGTGCCAAAAGCAACAAATGGAGTTCTTCAACTTGATTGACTCTACTTTCCTTGTCTTTCTCCATATCAACATATTTTTCTTCCAATTTTGTAACTTTTTTTCCAGGTTATCAAATTTTGCTTCAACACTCTCCAATAATTGTCTCATACTGAGAATATTACTCTTCAAGTCAGGTACATAAATTTTTGTGACATTTTCTTTGGATTTAAAGGTCATGTGCTCCTCCTCCATTCACTAGTACAAAAAGGTAAATTAACGACGGTTAAAATCAACATTTAAAGACGGTTCTAAAACCTTCGTTATTTCAGGGGTCGTTAAAAAGTGGAGGGTTTTCACGACGGTTCTGCAACCGTCGTTATAAGTATGAGTTTTAACGACGGTTGTATTAACCGTCGTTAAAAGTGGCTCTAATTTTTTTTTAAAAAAAGTTTAGGGACTTTTAAAGACGATTCCCAGAGGAACCGTCGTTGTAAGTGAGACTTTTAAAGACGGTTCCAAAGTGGAACCGTCGTTATATGTAGGTATAAAAAAAAATTTAGTAAATCTAAAACCTGCATAAAATTTTCAAATCCAGAAAATCAAAACATTTTAAATGATAATTTAAATATAAAAATTACATACAACAAATGATAACATTATACGAAAAAGTTTTGCTAATATATGAAAAAGTTTGTCATTCTAATGATTTATCTATTGTAAAGTATTATACATGGTTACAAAATACTTTGACCATGTTGTTCTCACATACTCCAATGCTTCCGAATCTAACGGGTGTTGGTCATTGAACAACTGTAACATTTGAAATTTTTTTAGTTAGAATACATGTTAGAATACATAACATTATATAATGTATAAGTAATAATAAATGTTAAATGAAATTGTCGTACCTGTCTATAATGTTTTTAAAATAGGTAGGGGTTTTTTTATGCAATGAGCAAAACCTTGCAGCGGTATGATCTTGAACAGATATGATCAATAGTTGCCAATGACGCCTATATAACAAATCAGTTAATTAGTTTATCTTATTTCAATAATTTATTATAACTTATTTAATAAATAAGGACTTACTCGTGGATGTACGGAACAAAATAAATTTGTTTTCCACCATTCTTTAAGGCAGTGGTGATGTATGTTTGTGTTTCCGACTTTTTGTTTCCAATTAATTGAATGACTTGAGGGTCTAAAAACCCATATATGTTGTGTTTCCCCTCATCCAAGCATAATCCAAAAAGATACCTAAATTTCAATAAGTTAGTACTAATATATTTAATAAATCAAAAGTATAAAGATTTTATAATTTGAACTTACATCATCCATAATTGCAGAACTGTTATGTTAATCTCTTGATCTCCGGATGCAAGGTCCAACAAATCAGACATGTGAACGTACAACAGTAGATTACTTTGCCTTCCAAAAACATTGGCATCCCATGGAATCTCTAAGACAGTTGTATCTAAAGCTGTAGCAACTTCCACCAATGCTGCCAGAGGATCATCAATGGAGACTATTTTCTTCTTTCCCAAAGGCAGATTTGTCTTAGGTTCCGTGCACACTTGGCAAGTCTAACAATTCACCATGCCACGTCCATGTTGTATAACTTTTCAAAAATCCATCACATAAAAGATGTTCTCTAATTTCGGAAACACTCAATATCCTTCCATTTAAACAATTGACACAAGGACACCTTATCCTTATTCCATTCTTACAACTAACAGCATTATGTTCTGCGAATTGTATGAATTCTTCCACCCCTTCTTCGTAAGTATCACTTATTCGTGGTGTATTAATCTAACTTCGATCCATATAACTGCTAAACTAAGAACCAGTGTGGACTCAGAACCAATGCGTTCAATATGTAATCATAAATAAATAAATCAAAATTGCCGAAGGTCGGACACCTCCGGACTCAGAACCAGTGCGTTCAATATGTCAAAACAATATATAACCATTAAAAAATAAATCAAATTGTCGAAGGTCGAATACCTCCGGACATAGAACCAGTGCGCATTAAATATCTCAAAACAATATATAATCATAGAAAGTTAAATCAAAAGTGCCGAAGGTCGGACACCTTCGGACTCAGAATCAGTCTGTTCGATATATAAAATCAATACTTAACTCAAGACAAACACTTTCAAATTATAGTTAATAATAGATAAAAACATACTAACCTCAAAACGGGCGGCGGTCGCGATCGGAGGGCACGGTGGGAACAATGACGCAGCTCAAAGGCACGGAGATGCGGATCGGAAGAGACTGGTCCCTGGACGGCAGGCGCAACTGGTCCCTAGACGGCAGGTGCGGCGGTCGCGGCAGGGCGTGGCGGGCGCAATGAGGTTCGCGGGGTCCGCGGTGGGTGCGACGAGGATCGCAGGTCCCGTTCCGCGGTGGGCGTGACGAGGATCGCAGGTCGCGTTCCGCGGTGGGCTGTGGGGCGGCGGGGTTCGCGCGGGTCGCGGTGGGCGTTGCTGCTAGGTCGCGCGGTCGGCGATTAGGTTAAGAGGTGTCGCGGACGGCGGCGGTGGGCGGCTAGGTTGCGAGGCGCGGAAGCGATCGCGAACGGTCGCGAATGAGGTCAAGAACGGCGGTCACGAGCGGGTCAAGGGCGGTCCGCGGTGTCGACGGCGAAGGCGCTGCGGTGGTCGACGGCGAAGGCGCTGCGGTGGTCGGCGGCAACGGTTGGCAGGGCGTGGTCAAGCGGGGTGCTGGCAATGGAGCTGTGGATGTGAGATAGAAGGCAAAGTTAAGAGTGAAAATGGGAGTATGAGAAAGAATTTGGAAATTAGGTGTAAAACGTTGTTGCAACGTGAAGATGGGCTTTTAACGACAGTTCTCTATGAACCGTCATGGAAATGTGGCTTTTAACGACGGTTCTTGGGTGAACCGTCGTTGTATGTGTTATGTCCCACTTTTAACGACGGTTGTGGCGCGAACCGTCATTAAAAGTGCAAAAAAAAATTAAAAAATTACGGGATTGCCACCGCGTCGTTTTTTACGATGGTTGTTTTCGAACTGTGTTTAAAGGGTGTCGTTATTGAAGAATTTTGTACTAGTGATTGGATTGAGAGCAAAACTTTTTCCCTTCATTTCAACTTTAAACAAATCTCTGTCATCAATATTTTTAATTAAGCAATGTTTATTTTCAAACATCACTTTATAGCCTTTTTCCAACAATTGACCAACACTCAAAAGATTTTGATCAATCTCTGGAACAAAAAGAACATTTGTAATGATTTTTATACCTTTATAGCTTGTGATAGCTATTGTGCCTTTTTCTTTTATTGCAAGGTTTTCACCATTTCCAATCCTCACCCTTTTAATATCAGTAATTCTCAATTCCTTGAAGAGTTCCTTGTCAGGTGTCATATGGTTGGTGCAACCATTGTCAATTAGCCAAGATGCACTTGAAATATTGCTGCAAAAACTATTTGCAACGAAAAGTACATCTTCCTCCTCATTTGCAATTTTAGCATCTACATCTTGTTGCTCACTTTGGTTTCTACAAATGATTGCTTCATGCCCAAGTTGAATGCACTTGTTGCTCTTAGCATTAGGTCTTCTCCAACACTTAAACGGTGGATGACCTAACTTGTTGCAATGCTTACAAGGAGGATAATTTCTACCTTTGTTTCTCCAGCCACCTTCATGTTTGACTAGTAAGGCTCCTTTTACTGCTCCATCTTGTCTCATGGCTCTCCTTTGTTCTTGTGCTTGTAAAACATTTAAGAGCTCTGCAAGAGAAATCTTTGATAGGTCCTTTGTGTTCTCCAGGGTTGTTATGGTGGCTTCAAACCTCTTTGGAACTGTTACAAGCAGTTTTTCCACAATTCTTGAATCTTTTAACACAGATCTGAGCAACCTCACTTTGTTGGCAATGCTTAGAAGTCTGTCCGAGTACTCTTTTACAGATTCCGACTCCTTCATTCTTTGAAATTCAAACTCTCTGATTAGATTCAGGGTTTGCATTCCACGAATCCTCTCATCACCTTCATATTCTGGCTTGAGGTAATCCCATATTTCTTTTGCTGACTTCAAGAACATTATCCTTGTGAATACCATAGGAGATACAGCTGCAAATAGACATGCTTTTGCCTTTGATTTTTTCATCTTTTTTTCCTTCTGTGATTTTATTTGTGCCACCGTAGGGTTTTCTGGAAGGGACTGAATTTCATAGTCCTCTTCTACAGCTTCCCATAAATCCAATGCTTCTAGGTAGGTCTTCATACGAACAACCCACATTTGATAATTGTCTCCATCAAAGACAGGTGGTGTCATTGCTGAAAAATTTGATCATCCTTCCATTGGTGCACTCTACTAACCTCACAGATCCCTCAAGAAAATAGCTCTGATACCAATTGTTGGTGTTGAGGAATAAAACAGAGCAAGATATTTCTGAACCGAGAATATAAATTTCATTTCACTGATCAGTCATCGGGGTAGTGTCATCGGGGTCTTGTGTTACACGCAGTTAAACTGGGAATGAGGTTCCCAGCGAGAGCGTTACGCATGGATCTCGCATGAGCACACCTCAGGGAATCATGCACGAGAGTGGCCTGAGGGAACTAGTAAACCAGTCAGTGGTTGATGGTTCCCTCAACCCATTACGTGCATGGCATCGTGAAGGGTAAGCTGTATACGCAGGGAGCAACGTTTGGTGAGTGTGCCTAGACCAGCCACACCCGACGTTCTCCCAAGAGTATGCGATCTGCCCAGATAAGAGAAACATCCTAAGTTACTCCGCAAGGGCGTAACTTAGGCACACAAAGAGAAGCGCTAGAGCCCTTCCAGTAAGTGACACGTGTGTGGTTAGATGTGAGTTGCAGGCCTCCACGTGTCATCATCTGAGAGGGGTGCGGTATAGACAAAAGAGCACTCCGTACCACTAAAGGTACAGACAGGCGCAGCCAAGCGCAGAGACGCGCAGACATGCACAGACTCTCACGCTCCCCACTGCTGATTCTGAGGGTACGCTTTCTCTGAAAAGCATAACAGGGTTCTGACACATGCCAGAAAAGCATAACAGAATCCTGCTATGCCCAGAAGCAGGGAAAGAGAGATAAAAGAGAGAATCAGGGTGAGAGTGAGGGGAGACAAAAAACAGAGTGCAAGAGTTCTCACACACACGCTACTAGTTTTCTAGTCTTTGGTGCTTCTGTGGACTAACTTCATCGTCGGAGTGCAAACGGCCGCTAGAGGCGCCGTCTGTGTGTCTTGCAGGTCACGTTTGGAGAAGCAAGAGAAGGTTCTGAGGGTGATTCTGCAGAAGACGCAGTCGCGTAGACAGGGCAGAGAGTGCTACGAAGCGATTCCTCCACGTTCGAGTTGCCGGCAGGATCATTTGGCGCCCACCGTGGGGCACGAGTGAATCGTTGTCCCATATATACCACAGTTTTAAAGACTTACCAGAGTTTTTATCAGTTTCCTTGATAGAGAAGGATGCCTAGAAACAGACAACCATCGCCTGCGCCATCCGCTGACGAAGGAGCTGTGACAATGGCGCAGGTCCTGGAAATGGTGCGCACGCTGCAGGATAATGCCGCAGCGTCAAAGGTTGAACAAGAGAGGATGCAGACGGAGTTAGCTGCGTCACAAAGCAGGAACGACGAGCTGAATCGCGTCAATGAGGAGTTGAGAAGGACGCTGCAAGCGTAGAGGGAACACGTGGTTGACGAAAGGGTGTCTAGGATGCCCTCACCTCCAAGAGCGTTCCCCATGCCATTCTCCCCTTAGATCATGGGAACCATGGTGCCACCCAACCTGGTGGGGGTCAAGGCATCGTTCAAGGGGGTAGAAGACCCGGAGGCGCATCTAACGGCGTTCCACACCCAGATGATGTTGTCTGGGGGTTCAGACGCTGTCTACTGCAAAATGTTTATGAGTACGCTTAGCGGAATCGCCATGGAGTGGTTCGTAAGCCTACCAGAAGGACATATCACGTCTTTCTCTCAGTTCTCGAAGCTCTTCACCGAGCAATACATCGTCAACAAGGCACCTGCAGTGGTGTCCTACGATCTGTTTGATGTGCGCCAATACCAGGGGGAGTCGCTGAAGGACTACCTCAACCGTTTTGGGGCATAAGTGGTGAGATTGCCCAGCAAAGATGAAGACATGTTGGTCCACGCGTTTAAGAAGGGAGTGCTGCCTGGCCCCTTCAGCGAATCTCTCATCAGGAGCCATCCCAGCACCTTTGCAGAGATCCGACGACGTGCGGTGGCACACATAGTGGCAGAAACAGAGGTTTCTGAGAAGAGAGGAAGTGCTGCACCACCAAGACCGCGTGGAGGGCAAGGAAAGCCACAGCAAGCAAGGGTGCATGAGGCCAAGGAGGGGAAGAAGGTGCGGGAAAAACCTCGTCCCTATGCACCAGGCAAAGACCAGAACAGGGGGCGTGCAAGGGAGAATAATGCACCCCCGAGGTACAACTTCATGGTAGGATTGGCGGATCTCATCGCCCTTCCTGCTGTAGCAGCAAGACTACGAGTACCAGAGAAGACAGATAAGGTACTTGGAAGAAAGAAGAATGAGTGGTGTGAGTTTCATCAAGCTTTTGGCCATACACTTCATTCTTGTTTGGCCTTGGGACACCAATTGGCAGAGTTGGTGAAGTCTGGTTTCCTAGCAGATTACCTGCGTGAGCCGCAGGGTGACCGCGCGTCAGGATCCCAGACTGGAGAACAGCAGCATGAAGTCCCTGTGCATGGGGAAGTGCAGACGATCGCGGGAGGCTTCTCGGGTGGGGGATGCACAGCTTCACAGAGAAGGAGATACGCTCGATCAGTAATGGCGGTAGATGCGGTAAATGAGAGTCATTACCCCGAAGTGGACATCATCTTCAGGAAAGCTGATCTGCGGGACGTTGTCCCACACGACAACGACCCTGTGGTCATTTCTCTCATCACTGCGGGAAGGCGAGTGCACCGAGTACTCGTAGATCAAGGAAGTTCGGCAGACGTCATGTTCTGGCCAACATTCAACAAGTTACAGTTATCCCCTGACCAGCTAAGACCGTATACTGGTTGTCTCTACGGTTTTGCAGGGGATCAGGTAGAGGTGCGGGGATACATCGAGTTGAGGACAACGTTCACTGACGGAACGACAGCCCGCACTGAAAAGATAAAGTACCTGGTGGTGAATGCCCCTTCTGCGTACAACGTTTTGTTGGGTAGGCCAACACTCAATAGGTTGGGCGCAATACCATCAACGAGGCACATGAAGTTGAAGTTGCCGTCGATGGAGGGAACCGTGATAACCATCAGGTCAGATCAGGCTGAGGCAAGACGCTGTTATGAGAACAGCTTGAAGCAAAAGAGAAGTGTGTGCCACGTCACCACAAAACCACCACCAGGCGTGCGCGAAGAGCGATTGGTGGTCAGGGAGACACAGGGCGCTCAAAGGATGGAGGATGCTGCGGTGGGGGGCTCCCAGGTAGCCCAAGTCGAAGAAGAGGAGGAAGGCGCGATCACTCCTCGTGAGTCAGGGATCGCGAGGGCGGTCATCGCCAGCAAGAGAAGGCCCCACCCAGCTGAGGGATGGGTCGAAGTGGACGTCGGGGGAAGAAAGTTCAAGTTAGGGGGATCCCTTGCTGAAGAAGAGCGAATGCTGATCATGGGTGTGATTGAGAAGCACATGAATGCCTTTGCATGGTCAGCATCCGACATGCCAGGAATCGACCCCGATTTCCTCTGCCATCGTCTGTCGATGGACCCCATGGTTCGACCTGTGCGTCAGAGGCGAAGGAAGTTCAACGAGGAGAAGAGGAAGGTGATCCACGACGAAGCGCAGAAGCTCCTTGCCGCAGGGCATATCAGAGAAATCCAGTACCCCGAGTGGCTAGCGAATGTGGTACTGGTTCAGAAGGCAAGCGGCAAGTGGAGAATGTGCGTGGACTTCACTGACCTCAACAAGGCGTGTCCCAAGGATTCTTACCCCTTACCCAGTATAGACGCTCTAGTCGATAGCGCATCGGGGGGAAAGCTACTCAGCTTCTTGGACGCTTTCTCGGGGTATAACCAGATCAGGATGCACCCAATGGATGAATGCAAGACTGCGTTTATGACGGAACGGTCTTGCTATTGCTACAAGGTCATGCCATTCGGGTTAAAGAATGCGGGGGCTACCTACCAGCGGCTCATGGATAGGGTGCTCTCGTCCATGCTGGGAAGGAACGTGCACGCCTATGTAGATGACATGGTGGTTACGTCCCAAGAGAAGAAGCATCATGCAGCTGATCTGGAAGAGCTATTCACCACCATTGCCAAGTACAGGCTGAAGCTCAACCCTGAGAAATGCATTTTCGGTGTGGAGGCTGGGAAGTTCTTGGGTTTCCTCTTGACAGAGCGGGGAATCGAAGTTAACCCGGAGAAGTGTGCGGCGATCGTGGCAATGAGGAGCCCAACGACGGTGAAGGAGGTGCAGCAGCTCACCGGTCGCTTGGCAGCTCTGTCCCGATTCATGTCCGCTGGAGGGGAGAAAGGTCACCCATACTTCCAGTGTCTCAAACGCAACAGCAGATTTCTCTAGACACAGGAGTGCGAGGAGGCCTTCATCAAGTTAAAGGGGTACCTGGCGAGCCCACCAGTCTTGCGAAAGCCCCAGGTAGGCATCCCTCTTCGTCTATACTTTGCTGTTACGGAGAGAGCAGTCAGCTCAGTCCTGGTGCAAGAGCAGGAGCAGGCCTAGAGGCCTGTTTACTTCGTGAGTAAGGTGCTGCAAGGCCCTGAAACAAGATACCAAGCCCTTGAGAAGGCTGCTCTGGCGGTGGTGTTTTCAGCCAGAAGACTCAGGCATTATTTCCACAGCTTCACAGTGGTGGTGATGACTGATCTACCTATCCAGAACGTATTGAAGAAACCTGATGTAGTAGGCAGGATGGTCAAATGGGCAGTAGAATTGTCAAAATTTGATATTCAGTACGAGCCCCGAGGACCGATCAAGGGGCAGGTGTTCGCGGACTTCGTAGTCGAGCTATCATCAATCGCGACACCTACAGAAGGGCTAAATTTCCGATGGGTGTTATCGGTGGATGGCTCCTCTAATCAGCAGTGAAGCGGCGCGGGAGTCATCCTGGAAGGACCAAATGGGGTACTGATCGAGCAGTCCCTCCGCTTTGCCTTCAAAGCTAGCAACAATCAGGCGAAGTATGAGGCCCTGATCGCAGGAATGTTGCTAGCAAGAGAAATGGGAGCAAGAAATCTGCTGGCCAAGAGCGATTCGTTACTGGTCACCGGGCAGGTTACGGGGGAGTTCCAAGCAAAGGATCCCCAGATGGCAGCCTACCTGGAGTATGTGCAGCTCCTGAAGACGTCCTTCGCCGAGTTTGAGTTAGTGCACGTGCCAAGAGAGCAGAATGCCCGAGCAGACTTGCTTGCCAAGCTGGCCAGCTCAGGCAAGGGGGGGAAGCAGAGGACTGTCATTCAGGAGACCCTGAAGGTGCCGCGCGCGTTCGTATCAGACAACCAGGTGCTTCATGTATACAAGTCAATGGAGCGTCTAACGATCGGTCATCGGTCGTTGACCCAAGAAATGCTGAGAGCACCGAGGGTGAGATCGCGACCCTCAAAGACCGATGAGTTGATGGAGGTCCATGCGGAGAAGGAACTCGACACCTGGATGACGCCATACCAGCTATACTTAGAAGATGGTGCACTCCCGCTCGATCTGGAAGAGGCAAAAAGAATAAAGAGGGGTTCAAGTAAGTTTACTCTTATAGATGGAAGCCTATTTAGATTTGGATTTTCTCACCCTGTGCAGATCTGTGTACACGGCGAGCAATGCACCAGACTCATGTCTGAGCTGCACGAGGGGGTGTGCGGAAGCCACGTAGGTGGTCGCGCTTTGGCAAGTAGAGTACTCCGCGCGGGGTACTACTGGCCAAAGCTGAAGGAAGATTGCATAAGGTTTGCTCAGCGATGCAAACAGTGTCAACTGCATGCAGACTGGCACAAGGCACCCCCTGAGGAGTTGAGGTCCATCCATAGCCCGTGGCCATTCCATACATGGGGGATTGACATCTTGGGACCCTTTCCCTTGGCGACAAGGCAGATGAAGTTCCTCATCGTGGCCATCGAGTATTTCACCAAGTGGGTGGAAGCAGAGCCAGTCGCACACATCACCGCACAGAAAGTTGAACACTTCGTCTGGAAGAACATTGTCTGCCGCTTCGGAATACCCAAGAGGCTGGTTTCCGACAATGGCACCCAGTTCACAAGTCATCAGCTGAGGAAGATGTGTGAAGAGTTAAAGATACAACAGGTCTTCGCATCAGTGGAGCACCCGCAAACCAATGGGCAGGTGGAGTCAGCAAACCGAGTGCTGCTCAGGGGGCTGAAGCGAAGACTAGACAAGGCCAAAGGAGGCTGGGCAGAGGAGGTCCCCAGAATTGTATTGTCTTATCACACCACCCCACAGTCCAGCACCCATGAGACACCCTTCAGCCTTGTCTATGGGACAGACGCCATGATTCCTGTGGAGATACAGGAGAGCTCCCCCAGATTCCTGAACTTCGTTGTTGAAGAGTCCAACGAAGAGCGTAAGGTAAATCTGGATTTGCTAGACGAAGTGCGAGAAGAGGCCAGAGTCAGTGCTGAAGCTGTGAAGAGAAGAGTAGAGCGGAGGCACAACTCTAAAGTGAGGCCCAGGCGCTTCCAGGAAGGTGATCTGGTGATGAGAAAGGCGCATCAGAATGACATGCAGAACAAGCTATCCCCAAAGTGGACAGGCCCGTACAGAGTGGTGGAGACATTGGAGAACGGAGCCTATCGCCTAGAGACTTTGGAAGGAGGAGCAATCCCCAGAACGTGGAACGCCACCCATTTAAAATTTTATTTCAGTTAAAGTTGTACAGTAATGGCGTTCTCGCGCTAAAAGACACATGCTTTGTATGTGGTGGAAACAGTTGAACAGACAAGGGGGCACTCTTTTCCCTAAAGAGGGTTTTTAACGAGGCCACCCAATTAAAGAAAAATTTCCAGCATATCAAGTGTGCTCAAGTATTAAAGTTAAAATCCTCCTTGCCCCAGGTGCAAGTGCAGGTGATTGGTTAGGCCCTACTTGCCCTAGGCGCAAGTACTGGCACCGATCTAAGTCTTCCTCACCCCAGGTGTGAGCGCAAGCAGTTAAAGGTTTGAAAAGCCAGGGGTGCTAGTAAGACCAAGGGAGGGAAAGGAAAGGTTTTGACAAAACGTCCTTACCCACTTGGCATACACCAATATTGGCCCAGTAAGACTCTTAGTCCGAAACCCTTCTCACCCCAGGAGTGAGGCAGGGAATGAGCGACTCAACCCGCCAAAAGGTGATGACCTTGGGGAAAGTAAGAGGGGTTAGCGAGAAACACTTTTCTTTCCCCAAGACGAGGCATCACCTTGAGCGATCGGTGTCAAAGTCCTCTATGCACTTAGCGCTAGAGCGACAGAGAAAGCTAAGTAAAGACTAAAGAACGATCACTGATGAGTCGTCAGTAATTGGCTAGTGGTGCAAAGCAACGCACGAGGACTGTTAAACACCAAGTTGAGAGAATAGCCAGTCGTGATCAAGTAGAAGCGAAAGAATAAGAGAAGCAGATCGCGCTAAGCCTAAGCTGGTTAACACTTAGTCGTGCGCAAAGTGAAAGACGAAGCTCAAGATCGCGCTGAGCCTAAGCTGGTTAACACTTAGTCGTGTGCGAAAGGAAAGGTAAAGCCCAAGATCGCGCTGAACCTAAGCTAGCTAGTCGCGCACATAAAGATAAGTGAAGTTCAAAGAAAATGCAAAAGAAGAAACTTACGCAAGAAAGAAGCATTGAGATATTACATTCATAGCCAAGTCTTATACAATTCCAAAGTGCAAAGAAAAACTGTGCAGAAGCTAAATTTACAGAGAAAAGAAGGGTTTAAGGGGCAGGGGGAATGAGCTTTCCATCCACCACTTCATGGTAGATGCTGAACTGCGAGAGGTCCAGGTCTGGGAGAACGCATTTGATTTGCTCGAGAGCTAGCTCGAATCCGTCTGTAAGGGCATCAGCACCCACATTCATCAAATCAGCCTTCTCCACCTCCAGTTCTTGCTTTGAAGCCTCCGCAGCATCTCTCTCAGTGGTGACGGCAGCAAGGGAGGAGGCAGCTTCAGACAGTTTGCCCACCACCTCCTCAAATCTTTTCTCCCCAGCAGCAGCTGCCTCTTTGGCGGACTCGAGCTCCCCCAATAGCTGAGTGTTCTGTTGGCGCAGGGAGGAAGTCTCGGCCTTAAGCTCCACCACCTCGCAGTCCAAAGAGCTCACCATCTGCCCCATCAAGATCTCCGTCTTGATGGTCTCTTGGACCTGCGCTAGGTATTCCCTCCTAGCCTTCTCCACCATGCCTCGCATAAGTTCGACGGACCCTTGAGCAGCTTCGAAGTCACTTCGCAGTGACTCCTTGTCGTGCTCAAGCTCCTTCACCCTCTTCTCCAGGGCTATTTGTTTACGATGCTGGGTGGAGAATTCTAGAGAGAGCACCACCTGCCTTGCCAGGTGCATGTCAACCTCATCACCATTCCACTCGACGAGCTCCCGGTTACTTATGAGCTGTCGAACCAGGGTGATGACCCTGCTGAAATTCTCGTGGGTGGCCCCAGAAGTGCTTGGGCGCGAGCTAGACCCACCACATTCAGCAGCGGTGTTAGGGATTGGCAGCAGTGGTGGTGGTGCACCCCCAGCTTGGGCAGAAGCGCCCCCAGCAGGATGAGCAGATGGACCAGGTGATTGGCCTGCTGGGGGGGAAGATGGCAGTTTGGTAGTTGGAGGCAACTGGTGGCCTGGAGAAGGAAGGTTGGTGGGCTCTGGGGCAGTTTGAGCGCAGGGGGGAGGGGAAGACCCTTCCTCTACTTTCACCACCTCAATCTCTCCAGGCTGGAGAGATGAGGCCCCCTCAACCGCTGCTCTCTTCCTTTGGCGGTGAACAAGAGGAGAGCCTGAGCTCTCCTCTTCAGTTGAAGCAGCAGCAGCAGCAGAAGAAGCGGAAGCCTTCACCAGCCTTTTCCTTTTCTTCCCTTGCTCGGGGCCTTCAGCTGGCGCGACCGAGAGTGGAGGGACCGCAATGGGCTCAGTTGTAGAAGAAGAGGAACCAGTGCCCTTGGCTCCCCTACGTTTGGCAAGCTCCAGCAGGGCCAGCTTCCTGTCTTTCCTCGTCATTGAGTCTGCATAGACGAGAAAGGGAGGGGTTAGTTGACCAAGGTATGCAAGTAAGGTAAAAAACACATAAAACATGCATGAAAAGGCGCAGGCATCCTAAGAGAGGAAAAAAGAGCTACCTATATACTTTTTTAAGGCCACCACATCGAACTCGTCTTTGATGAGACGAGCAGAATTGTATTTGGCCCCCAGGAGCAGCCCGCACAGCTCGCGCTCATAGGGGGCCATAGCTTCGAGGTCCCTGGATTTCTTGAACTCAACTCCAGGAACCCAGTAGAAGGGGTACCCCTCGAGCAGACTTGGACTTTGAGGGGTAGCAGATATCATGTAGATTTTGCCCTTCCAATCTTTGAAGGATTGCTGGTACAGGCCCAGGAGCACCCGTCCAGCAACCCCGTTCAGGCTGACCCAGGACCTGTCCCCAGGGTTCTTCGCTTCGAAGAAGTAGAGGAACACGTCCACAGAGGCGTTGAGCCCGAAATAGCTGCAGAGGATTTGAAATGCCCGGATGAAGGCCCAGGCATTTGGATGGAGTTGGCAGGGCGCGACGTTTAACTCCATCATCAGCTCTTTTTCGAAGAAAGTGAAAGGGAGGCGCAGCTTTAGTCTCTTGAAAATGGCGGAGTAGATGAAGACGAAGGGCACCCCATTGGTGGCCCTGTCATCCGCGCAGATAGGCATTCCTCGAGGAGGAATGCGGATTTGAACGTTGAAGTCATTCTCCCTGTCGACGGAGCAGGAAGGCTCATCAGGATTGCGACTTAGCAGGGACTTGAGATGGCCCTCGGGCAGTAGAGTGGAGGTTTCAGCGAGCAATGCCAGGGGAGCCCATTCATAGACCCTGGCATTGTCGTGGTAGGAGGTAGCCACAGGCGGTGGTGGAGCTGGCGCACTCGCGGAAGGCTGTGCACCAGAAGAAGAGGCAATGATGCGCGCAGTTTGTTTCAAGCGAGCCATCGTGAGATAGCTGCAAATGGAGGAAAAACGAAAAGGTCAGAATCAATGGGAGAAGAAGGAATGATGAATGTTTCGGTGAAAACAGAAAAGGGAAAGGAGAAGGAGATGCCCAGATGAAAAGAAGAAGAAGAAGAAGCAGAAGCCAGAGTAAGAGCATGAAAAAACCCTAGCGCGGGTTCGAGAGAGGGAAATAGAGGAGATGAATGCATGATAACTAGAATGATAAATGCAATCGGTAAAGATGACCGAAAGGGGGCCAGGAAGAAGAAAAACCATACCTTTGGATGATCGCAAGAGATTGGGAAGCAGAGAATTTGAAGAAAGATGGGTGCGCAGAGGAGAAGTTCGCAGAGAGTCTGGGAGTCGAATGAAGAAGATGAAGGAACAGTGAAAGGGCGCGCCAATTTGAATAAGAGAAGCGCTAGCGACGCACAACGCTGGCCGTTGATGGGGCCACGTGTCGCGAGATTAAGAGAGGGAGTCCAAACGTTAAAGAAGCAACACGTGAGGTGGCACGTGAGGCGGCCCCACTTGCCACGTGGACTGAGGGCACGACCACTTAGTCTCTTCGCTGAGAACGAGTTCTCGACTCGAGACTGGGGGGCTTGTGATCCGATCGGTCATCGGTAGTCGATGACGTCAGCATCAGAGAACCATGTGGACCACTCGCAGGGTGACACGTGGACCAGGTGGCAAAGAGGTCAGGGGGACGATCGCCAAGAAAGGTGATCGGTGGTCAGTAACCAAGTGACCACCAACAGATCAGGCGACAGAGAGGTCGGGGGACAGATCATCCAGAATGGTGATCGGTGGTCAGTAGCCAAGTGGCCACCAACAGACCAGTTCTCAGACTAACGCCTGAAGGCAGAACGCGAGAAACAGATAAACACTGATCAGTCATCGGGGTAGTGTCATCGGGGTCTCGTGTTACACGCAGTTAAACTGGGAATGAGGTTCCCAGCGAGAGCGTTACGCATGGATCTCGCATGAGCACACCTCAGGGAATCATGCACGAGAGTGGCCTGAGGGAACTAGTAAACCAGTCAGTGGTTGATGGTTCCCTCAACCCATTACGTGCATGGCATCGTGAAGGGTAAGCTGTCTACGCAGGGAGCAACGTTTGGTGAGTGTGCCTAGACCAGCCACACCCGACGTTCTCCCAAGAGTATGCGATCTGCCCAAATAAGAGAAACATCCTAAGTTACTCCGCAAGGGCGTAACTTAGGCACACAAAGAGAAGCGCTAGAGCCCTTCCAGTAAGTGACACGTGTGTGGTTAGATGTGAGTTGCAGGCCTCCACGTGTCATCATCTGAGAGGGGTGCGGTCTAGACAAAAGAGCACTCCGTACCACTAAAGGTACAGACAGGCGCAGCCAAGCGCAGAGACGCGCAGACATGCACAGACTCTCACGCTCCCCACTGCTGATTCTGAGGGTACGCTTTCTCTGAAAAGCATAACAGGGTTCTGACACATGCCAGAAAAGCATAACAGAATCCTGCTATGCCCAGAAGCAGGGAAAGAGAGATAAAAGAGAGAATCAGGGTGAGAGTGAGGGGAGACAAAAAACAGAGTGCAAGAGTTCTCACACACACGCTACTAGTTTTCTAGTCTTTGGTGCTTCTGTGGACTAACTTGATCGTCGGAGTGCAAACGGCCGCTAGAGGCGCCGTCTGTGTGTCTTGCAGGTCACGTTTGGAGAAGCAAGAGAAGGTTCTGAGGGTGATTCTGCAGAAGACGCAGTCGCGTAGACAGGGCAGAGAGTGCTACGAAGCGATTCCTCCACGTTCGAGTTGCCGGCAGGATCAAAGACAAATCAGAACATGTAGATAAGGCTCAGAGTCTGAATACGAGGGTCTGCATAGAGGGACAATCTCAGATCATAACAGAATCCTTTTGCCTAGTCGTAGCCCAAACCAAGCCTAAAAAGACTCATAAGAAATGCAAGGGTTTATTATTTTTTAGTAAATGCTTTCACATTTGTTGAAAAACAGGAAGATGGTCAGGATACTTCTAATGCAAGTAGTTTTGATGACTATATTTCAAGAGTGTCCTATTAGGATCCTACTGGTACCCTAATGCCCATATCAATATACTTGGTCAACTACTGAAGAACATACTGATGTGTCTTGATTGGACAAATATTCAGTTGCTAGAACTTCAAGGACTTGTTTGTGCTTGAGTCGAGACCTTTCCTCTCTTTTTATTTTATTTTAATATCACCATCTCATTGCTTTAGTTTCAAGTTCCTCTTTTCCTCTTTGAGACATGTGATTAGTCATTGATACAAATACAGAAAGGGGATCATTCAGGTATTTAGTCCGGGGAAGTATATTGGCATCACACAAGGCAATGCCAACTCTAGATGGTTTGCATGATGAACAAAAAAGTAGATGAAGTATCCTGTGGATAGGAGTCTTATTGTTGTAGGAGACATTGGTGTCGCTACTTGCAATTGAAATTACCTATTTCTGTACAGCAATGCTATTCCGACAGACTATTGAAAATGGACTAATGATTACAAAGGGCCTTTAAAAGAGCAGGAGGTTCATAGAACTATCTGGATTATGGATAACCAAACAGCTCCAGGATCTAATGGTTTTACTATTTTAAATCTTAAATCATAAACACTAAATCATAAAGTGTGGTATATATGAATTCCTCTTTCCTTACTTGAGTGTCTAATATAGAACTTTCAAGGTAAGGGATGATTATTAGTAAGGTCCTTTCTAAGAGGTTGAGTGCTGTTTTTCAAATATTTAACGGAGTGTGGGAGAATATGAAGGAACTGGGAAGTAGTACCAAGCCATGTAACAGGTTTGAAAATAAAGTTGAATGCTATAACCTCGAGCATTGCTAATTGGCTATATTGCTGGATATACAACATAACATCTGCAGCCTGAAATGAGTATTCTCTATTGAATGAAGAGATTAAATCCTGTAGCTCTACGAGTATATATTAAGTTTTATTGGGATCGATTAGTGTTAGTAGCTTGTTTATTTCAAAGTGGTGTTCTGTATGAAATTCCTTTGAATGTATCATGTTCATGCTTCCAACCAAACTTAAATTTGTTATTTTCCAATCAAAAAAGGGCACTTCAAGGGGATGCTTTTTCACAAAGTAATTAAGCACTATGTAATTCAGGCAGGTCATAACAAAGGGCCTGGAGCTTTAACCAGCATAGAGATTTGATCAGCATCTAGCTTCCTTCGCCAACTCCCACACCAAACCAGCTCCCACACCTCACCTTCTTATCAATTCGTGCTGAAAACAGATCCCGCACTCCATTAAACATCAGGTTCGACGTCAGGCCATGTTTCCCCTGCAGCTTCTACAACTTTAAATCTTCTACGCCCCTCCTCTGTTTTTATAATATACATGTTGCCTAACATCACAACAACAATGTGTTAGAAATGTAGGGCTAAACAAAAGGGGTGAATTGCTTTTTGAAAGAGTTTCCCAAATACGGGATAAGAATGAAAGTAAATGCAGAATTACAGATAAAGCAATCAGATCAGCCAAGAAAATAATGTATTAAACTGATTTCAGAA
Organism: Phaseolus vulgaris; assembly: GCF_000499845.2. Lineage (NCBI taxonomy): Eukaryota > Viridiplantae > Streptophyta > Magnoliopsida > Fabales > Fabaceae > Phaseolus > Phaseolus vulgaris. Next base: position 14,173,328 of record NC_023750.2, on the reverse strand, counting down.
AAACAATCGATTGTTTCTGCGAATCTATCGATTGTTCTTACCAACACTTCAACAAAAACATATTTAAACATATTTAAAAGCAGAGAGGGAGAGAGAGATTTACACACAATATTTTTATAATGGTTCACTCATAACCTGAGCTACATTCAATCCTAGAATAACCTCTGAATAATCCACTATATAATCAACAACAAATTACAAAAACAAGCACACCAAAGAGCCTATCTTGATACCTTCTTTGATGCACCCAATTATAAACCCACAAAAATAGCCATTTGATTCTGTACCGTCCTGATGGTCGGGTGTGATGACGTGGCATCCTGCTACAGTGTAGGCGTGTTGACAAGGCGCCAGGTTGGCAGTTAGGAAGGAAGTCGGGAGGCACGTGTAGTCGCCGATTGTTAAGTTGGCGTGTTCCGATTTCCAGCTTACCAGAATAGGCGATCGCCAGGTTGAAGATGAAGTCGCCAGATGCAGACCCAGGCGACCAAGCAGTCGGAGATCGCCAGAACAAGCACATCGCCGAAAATGAAGGAGAAGCAGATTATGAAGGCGGCCGGCGAGACCACAGGGAAGGAGTATGAAGGCCCTAACTCGCCAGTTCCAGTATAGATCGCACTCCTAAGTTAGCTATGCACTGGGCAGTACCATGCATAAGTAACTTAGCCAAAATTAGAGCAGAAGCGGCGCCAAGTCAGGGAGCCTCCAGATGATGGCACGTGTACAGTTGGATGCGAGCCACGTGTCCAAGTCTGTAACTGCCAGGAGAGAGAAAACCACCAGGTATATAAGAGTTCTTAACAGACTTTCTGAGGTACGCACGTTCAGTTCATACACTTTACGCTTGCGAGTGACAGAGCTGTTTGTGAGAGGATTTGCACGGTTCTAGTTCTATCAGTTTTTGGTGATACCGTCACTGACTTGAGCGTCGGAGTGCGATCGGCCGCAGCGGCGCCGTGTCGTTTCTTTGCAGGTTCTTGAAGTAGATCCAGGGGAGGAACGAAGGTGATAAGCGGTGCGCACGTCGATCCTTTGACGAGGCATTCTCTAGCGTTCCGGTCATCAGGCAGGATCATCAGGCGCCCACCGTGGGGCCCGTGTAAAACTTGCTCCCATCCACAGCGTGAGTTCGTGGAAGTTTTCGGGGTTTTCTGCGCGGTTGTGTGCTGGTGCAACCGTCGTTCGCAGTTTCTTTGAGTTTCGTTCGGTGAGTTTGCGTTTTGTACCGTTTGTTTGGCTTTCAATCGGTGGAGTGAGGTCTTTTGTTGCTTGCGCGCAATCTGTTTGGTGGAGGTTCGAGTTCTTTTGTGGTTTTCTGCGAAGGTTTGCGGTGTTCTTGAGTTCTTGCGCAGTTTCTTGAGTTTTCTCCGATTGATCGCTGATTCGATCGTGGTTGAAGTGTTGTTTGCTGTATTTCTGTGGTTCGCTGAAGTTAATGAGAAAAATGAGAAGCAATCGCTCCAGTCCCGTGGCGCCTGTCGCTGCTGAAGGCGACGCCGCCATGACCATGGCGCAGATGGCAGAGATGATGCGCTCGTTGCAGGCAACTGTGGAAGCCTCGCGCGTAGAGCAGGCAAGGATACATGAGGACCTGGTCGCCTCTCGCGCCAGGAACGAGGAGCTCAGCAAGGTAGCTGAGGAGCTGCGTCGAGCTCTTCAGGAGCAGCAGGGACGTTCTTCTGCTGAAGAGGTGGCACCGTCGACGCCACCTCGTGTGTTCCCAATGCCTTTTGTTCAGGCGATTACCGACACGCCAATTCCCACGAGCGTGGTTCCGGTTAAAGCCGTTTTTACCGGCGTGGAGGATCCAGAGGCTCATCTGACCACGTTCCACACGCAGATGATGTTGTCGGGAGGGTCAGACGCCGTCTACTGCAAGATGTTCGTGAGCACGCTCCAGGGAACGGCGATGGAGTGGTTTGTGAGCCTGCCTAATGGCCACATAACCAATTTTCAACAATTCTCGAAAATCTTTGTCGAGCAGTACATTGTGAATAAGGCACCGCCGAGGGTGTCCTATGATCTGTTTGATATAAGGCAGTACCATGGGGAGTCCCTCAGAGACTACCTCAATCGCTTCGGAGCGCAGATGGTCAGATCGCCAGCCAAGGATGAAGAAATGCTGGTCTATGCCTTCAAGAAGGGCGTGCAGCCAGGGCCATTCTGCGAGGCCTTAATCAGGGCTCATCCAGCGACGTTTGCTGAAGTCAGGCGACTTGCGGTGGCCCACATCGCCGACGAGAGTGAAGTCGCCGAGAAGAGAGGCAGCGTGGCTCCCGCCAGGCCACGCGCCCAGACCAGGATCCAGCCGCAGAGGGTGCTGGAAACAGCGGCGGCGGCCAGAAAAGACCAAAGGACTCGCTATCCTTACGACAGGAGAAATAAGGGAAGAAGCCAAGCGCGCCAACAACCAGCGCGCCAACCACCAGCACGCCGGGAATACAATCGCCCGCCTAAGCACAAATTCTTCATGGGACTAGCGGACCTGATCGCTATCCCTAACATATCTGCTAGGTTGAAGGCGCCTGAGAAGGTGGGCGACAAGGTGCTGGGGTCAAAGCCGGACGCCTGGTGCGAGTTCCACCAGTGTTTTGGCCACAACCTGGACTCGTGTCTGTCTTTAGAATACCAGCTCGACGATCTGGTTAAGAGCGGGTTCCTAAATGACTATCTGCTGGATAGAAGGACGGGGGGAGCGTCGAGTTCCCAGCCAGCAGTTGGAGAAGCCCAGCAACACGAGATGCCTATCCATGGGGAGATCCACACCATTGCAGGGGGTTTCTCAGGTGGTGGATGCACCGCATCGCAGAGGAAAAAGTACGCGCGATCGGTGATGGCAGTGGACATGTTTGAAGATCACTCGCCGGAAGTGGACATTACGTTCACAAAGCAGGATCTTCGGGACGTTGTGCCTCATGACAACGATCCCATAGTTATTTCGCTGATCACGGCGGGAAGAAAGGTCCACAGAGTTCTGGTGGACCAAGGAAGCTCGGCAGACGTGATGTTCTGGCCGACTTTCACGCAGCTGGAACTGCCCCTTGACCAGCTGAGGCCCTATGGAGGGTGCTTGTATGGGTTCGCTGGCGACCAGGTGGAGGTCAGGGGGTACATTGAGCTGAGAACCACGTTTACGGATGAGGCTGGGTCGAGGATGGAGAAAATCAAGTACCTCATCGTAAACGCCCCTTCAGCGTATAACATCCTGTTGGGAAGGCCCACTCTTAACAGGATAGGTGCCATTCCGTCGACTCGGCACATGAAGGTGAAATTGCCGTCCATGGAGGGGGTGGTGATCACGATAAAGTCTGATCAGAAAGAAGCGAAAAGGTGCTATGAGAATAGCCTGAAAAACAAAAGATCAGTGAACTATGTAACAACCACCCCGCCTCCCGGTGTGAAGCCCAGACCGCCGGTAACAGAGGAGACCGCCGGAAGGGATGTAGAGATGGTAGATGCTGAGCTGGGGGAGAGGAATGCTGGCCTGGAGGAAGAAGAGGCACGGAACCGCCCCGAGGAAGCAAGGGAACAAGGAATCTCCAGGGCGGTGATCGCCAGAGAATCCAGGCCCAAACCTGTCGAGCAGTGGCTCGAAAAGGAGATCGGAGGGAAAATCTTCAAGCTGGGAAGATCTCTGGAAGTCGATCTCCAGGACCAGATCGCCAAGGTGATTGAGCGGCATCTGGACGCGTTTGCATGGTCCGCCTCGGACATGCCCGGGATTGATCCCGACTTCCTGTGCCATCATCTGGCGATGGACAACATGGTGAGACCGGTGCGACAAAGGAGAAGAAAATTCAACGAGGAGAGGAGGCAGGCGATCAGGGACGAAACACAGAAACTCCTCGCTGCGGGCCACATCAGGGAAGTCCAGTACCCTGAATGGTTGGCGAATGTCGTACTGGTGAAGAAGAGCAACGGGAAATGGCGCATGTGCATCGATTTCACCGATCTGAATAAAGCTTGCCCAAAGGATTCATATCCTTTACCAAGCATTGATGCCCTGGTTGATAGTGCCGCAGGGTGCAGGCTGCTGAGTTTCCTGGATGCCTTCTCGGGCTATAATCAGATCAAGATGCATCCCATGGATGAAGAGAAAACAGCTTTCATGACGGAGAGGTCGTGCTACTGCTATAAGGTGATGCCGTTTGGGCTGAAGAACGCGGGGGCCACGTACCAGAGGTTGATGGATCGAGTACTTGCACCAATGCTGGGAAGGAACGTGCAAGCTTACGTCGATGACATGGTCGTGACCTCGCAGGAAAAGAGCAAGCACGTTGCAGACTTGGAAGAATTGTTCACGACGATCGCCAAGTTCAAGTTAAAGCTCAACCCGGAGAAATGCATTTTCGGCGTGGAGGCTGGGAAATTTTTGGGTTTTCTCTTGACTGAAAGAGGAATAGAAGCTAACCCGGACAAGTGTGCCGCCATCTTGGCGATGAGAAGCCCGGCTACGGTGAAAGAAGTCCAGCAGCTAACAGGTCGGATGGTAGCCCTATCTCGCTTCGTGTCAGCTAGCGGAGAAAAGGGGCATCCCTATTTTCAGTGTCTGCGGCGCAATAACAAGTTCGCTTGGACGAAAGAGTGTGAGGAAGCTTTCGTCAAGCTGAAGGAGTATCTGGCGAGCCCGCCGGTTCTGTGCAAACCGCTGGCGGGGATCCCTCTCAGGCTGTATTTCGCTGTGACTGAGAGGGCGGTGAGTGCGGTGCTCGCCCAGGATCAAGGTCAGGCTCAGAAGCCTATTTATTTTGTGAGCAAGGTGTTGCAGGGCCCAGAAACGAGATATCAGGCCCTGGAGAAGGTTGCGCTAGCTGTGGTGTTTTCGGCGAGGAGGTTGCGCCACTACTTCCACAGTTTCACAATACTGGTGATGACTGACCTGCCCATCCAGAAGGTCTTGAAGAAACCTGACGTTGCGGGAAGAATGGTGAAGTGGGCAGTGGAGTTGTCAGAGTTTGACATTAAATATGAGCCTCGAGGCCCGATCAAGGGGCAAATCTTTGCAGATTTTGTGGTCGAGCTCTCATCAGAGGCGACGCGGGTTGAAGGAGATGATTTCCGTTGGGTACTCTCGGTGGATGGATCGTCGAACCAGCAGGGTAGCGGTGCTGGAGTCATATTGGAAGGACCCAACGGCGTGCTGATCGAACAATCGTTGAGATTTGCCTTCAAAGCCAGCAACAATCAAGCAGAGTATGAGGCGCTGATCGCCGGGATTTTGCTGGCCAAAGAGATGGGAGCCAGGGTGTTAATGGCTAAGAGTGACTCGCTGCTAGTCACAGGGCAAGTAACAGGCGAGTTCCAGGCTAAAGATCCACAAATGGCGGCTTACTTGGCGTATGTGCAGGAATTGAAGAGTTCCTTTGCCTCTTTTGAAGTAGTGCATGTGCCCCGAGAGCAGAATGCCCGAGCTGACTTGCTTGCTAAGCTTGCCAGCTCAGGCAAGGGGGGAAGGCAGAGGACGGTGATTCAAGAAACTCTGAAGACGCCGAGGGCATTTGTAGCAGATCACCTGGTCCTTCAGATAAGCAAGTCGATGGAGAGAGCAGCGAGTAGCCATAAGTCTTTGACGCAAGAAACTCTGAGATCGCCGAGAATTAGAGCATGTCGAGGAGAGAAGGTGGACGTGATGCAGGTCTGCGCCACCCATGAGCCAGACACTTGGATAACACAGTACAAGCGGTGCTTGGCTGATGGCCTCCTCCCGCTAGATCCAACAGAAGCTATGAAGGTAAAGAAAAATTCCAGCAAGTATACATTGATTGATGGCGATCTGTACAGGTTTGGGTTCACTCACCCACTCCTGGAATGTATACACGGCGAGAAGTGCACGAGAATTATGGCAGAGCTCCACGAAGGTATATGTGGAAGCCACGTCGGGGGTCGAGCTCTGGCCGCGAGGACTCTCCGTGCAGGCTACTATTGGCCATCTATGAGAGAAGATTGCAAGAAGTATGCCCAATGCTGTAAACAGTGCCAGCAGCACGCCGATTGGCATAAGGCACCTCCCGAGGAGTTGAAGTCGATCTATAGCCCTTGGCCGTTTCATACTTGGGGAATCGACATCCTGGGACCTTTCCCGCTGGCGATCAGGCAAATGAAGTACTTGGTGGTGGCGATTGAGTACTTCACCAAGTGGATTGAAGCAGAACCAGTGGCCCAGATCACCGCACACAAGATCGAAGGTTTTGTATGGAAGAACATCGTGTGCCGGTTTGGAGTGCCTAAGCGCCTGGTGTCAGATAATGGGACGCAGTTTGCAAGCCACCTGTTGAAGAAGCTTTGCGAAGGGGTGGGAATTCAACAAGTGTTTGCATCCGTCGAGCACCCTCAAACAAATGGCCAGGTGGAATCAGCTAATCGGGTGTTGTTGAGAGGTTTGAAGAGAAGGCTTGAGAAAGCCAAGGGAAGTTGGGCTGAGGAGGTGCCCCGCATAGTCTGGGCGTACCACACCACCGAGCAGTCAGGAACCCATGAGACCCCGTTTAGCTTGGTCTATGGGTGTGACGCCATGATTCCGGTGGAGATCCAGGAGAGCTCGCCGAGATTCCATAACTTTGTAGAGGAAGACTCGAATGAAGAGAGAAGGCTGAACCTGGATCTGCTGGATGAAGTCAGGGAAGAGGCGAGGCTGAAGGCTGAGGCGGTGAAAAGGAGGATCGAGCGAAGATACAACTCAAAGGTGATGCCAAGGCAGTTTAGAGAAGGCGATCTGGTGATGAGGAAGGCCCACCAGTACGAAATGGAGAATAAACTATCACCCAAGTGGACTAGACCGTTCAGAATAACCGAGGCGCTCGGGAACGGGGCCTACCGCTTAGAAACGCTGGAAGGAGGGGCGATCCCTCGTGCCTGGAACGCCACACACCTGAAGTTGTACTATAGTTAAGAGCTTTGTAAGTAAAGACAAACACAAATGTTATATTACAATGTCTCTGTTAAAACAGTTTCAAGGGGGCACTCTTTTTTCCCTAAGGAGGGTTTTTAATGAGGCCACCCAATAAAAGAAGAGTTTTCGAAGTATAAGGTGTTTTCAGATTGCATGTGTGATATTTTCAAAAGCTTTGGAGAAAGACCTTGTCATTTGTACATGATTTAAGGCAAGAAAAGATATATCGCGTGCTTTCTAAAAAAGTTTTAAGTCCTCATCGTTTTTCGGCGATTGGAGGCACCAGTTAAGTTTTAAGTCCTCATCGTTTTTCGGCGATTGGAGGCACCAGTTAAGTTTTCAAAGTCCTCATCGTCCTTCGGCGATCGGAGGCACCAGATGAAAGACCTCGACGCTCTCGCGCGTCCTGAGGCAAGTAAAAGACCTCCTCGCCGTTGAGCGAGCACAGGCGAGAAAGAGAAAAAGTCCTCCGTGTTTCTGGGAGCGAGAAGATGTAACTCCTGGAGCAATGTCGAGGCAAGTTAAAAGACCTCCTCGCCGTTGAGCGAGCGCAGGCGAGAAAGAAAAGGTCCTCAGTGCATCCAGGGGGGAGGAGATGTACGCCCTGGGCAAGTTGAGGCACCATATAAAGTCCTTATCGCCGTTGTGCGAGCTAAGGCCAGTTAAAGACCTCCTCGCCGTCGAGCGGGTGCAGGCGAGAGAAAGAAATTGTCCTCAGTGCATCCAGGGGGGAGGAGATGTACACCCTGGGCAAGTTGAGGCACCAGACAAAGTCCTTCTCGCCGTCGAGCGGGTTAAGGCCATTTAAAGTCCTTCTCGCCGATGAGCGAGTTCAGGCGAGTAAAAGTCCTTCTCGCCGATGAGCGAGTTCAGGCGAGTTAAAAGACCTTCTCGCTTACGTGCGAGCACAGGCAAGATAAAATCCTTCTCGTCTCGAACGAGTTCAGGTATGGCGAAGAGGGTGGAAGAAGCTTGAAAGGTGGCTAAGGTAGGTTCGAAGAGAACGCCTAGTCACCCGGTCTTTTGCTCTGAAGTTCAGGAGGGCAAAGGAAGTTCCCAAAGGGCGTTTCTACCCCAGATAAAGAAACGATTGCCAAAGCATGAGGCTAGAAAAAGCTGATGTCACCAAGGGGTCTTGGCGATCGGGAAAAGTTCAAACGACGGCGAGAAGGTTGAAAGACTTGTTTGATAAAGCAGGTCGAGTGGGACGTTGTTCGAGCCAATGATTAAGTTACAGTTCGTTGCTTGAAGGGTATTCTTGTAATGAGGTTAGTTGCCTTAAGAGTACAAGTTGTTTAAAGTGATTTTTGCTTAAGTTTGAATTGGCTCGAGGCGGTTACGTCAAAAGTCGCGTTTGCAAAATTGCTAAGTTAAATCCGACAAAGTTAAACATGCAAAGAGGGCTAAAGCGCTTAAAAGAAGTCAAGGGAGAGAATATCCAAGTTCAGCGATTGAAATAAGTATCTGTCCAAAACACATATGCACGAATTCTTATTACAAGGTATATACAAGCGAATTTATAAAGTAGCAGACGGGGTGGAGTTGGTTGAGCCTTCGGCGGGAACGACCTTTCCATCTACTACTTCGTTGTTTAACGACACCATGCTGAGGTCGAGATCGGGGAATAGGCATGCGAATTGTTCCCGAGCGGCTTCGAATCCAGCAGCCAGAATCTGAGCGGAGTTTAGTTTAAGTTCTTCAAATTGCCCTTGAAGTTCTTCAACCTGTTTCTTGAGCTCCTTGTTCTGCTGCTCCAGCTCTTCGACCTGTTTTCAGAGTTTTTCGTTGGTCTCTTGAGCATGGAGAAGGTCGTCAGCAACCTTCTTGGATTCTGTTTGAGCTTGGGTCAACTCGGCAGCCATCTTCCCTTTTTCCTTGTTGGCCTCGGTGAGATCAGCCATGGCTCCAGTTTTTGCAACTTGGCGGCATCAGCTTGAATGCGAGCCTCCGGGTCGCTCGCCTTGGTGCGGAGAGGCACGATCTTGCTTTCTAGCTCGACTTTCTCTTGGGCAAGATCATGAATTTTGCGGCGAAGGTCAGCAGCTTCCTTGCGCGCCAGCCTGAGCTCGGTACTCAGGGCATCCTCCACTCGGGAGTGTTCCATTTCCGCGAGCGTCAGGCTGAATGACACCTTCTCCACCTCAACCTTCATAGTGCTATTTTCGGTCTTGAGGTTGTAGAGATCGTCTTGAAGCCTCCTGGTGGAGCTCTCCACAGCCCTCGTTATGATCGATGGGATATCCTCTGCTATGGTTTTGAGTTTGGCAGTCAGAGGTTCCCACATCCTTGTGACTTCAAGGGAAAGGTTTGATGCTTGGAGAGGCGCCAGGGGGGCTTGTTGAGGGTTCTCGCCGCCACCTTCCTTAGCAGGATTTTCAGCGTTTGCTTCCTGGCGTGGCGACGCAATCGGGGATTCGGTAATTAGAATTGGAGAGGTGTGAGCAACCTCATCCCCGATTGGAACGTTTTCTGCAGCTGAAGCGTTTGAAGGGGGGCCCCCTCCAGCTGAGATGTGTGGCGTAGAGGCACTTGGGGGGTCCTCCAGAAAATTTGGCTCTTGAGCCTCAGCTGCTGGTGGCGCAGTGGCCAGTGGAGTTGCTTGGACTGGTGATGAAGGGGCTTGTGGTGTTGGCGATGAGGGAGGAGGAGCAGGCGTTGATGGTGGTGATGAGGTTGGAAGAGGGGGTGGAGCAGGTGGAGAAGATGGTGCCACCCTCTTCCTTTTCGTGACAAGGCCATCCTCTGTGACCTCGTCGTCCTCTTCTTCCTCCTCTTGGACGACTTGGGGGGCTTTTCGTTTAGGCCTCTTAAGGACCAGTTTCTTGCGCTGGGTGGGTTCCTTAGGCGGTGATCGCCCATGAACGATGGCCTTCTCGACCGCCGAGTTGGGCACCGTCTGGGAACCGGTCGCCAACCCGTGGTTTCGGGCGAGCGCCTTTAAGTCGGCGAGCATGTTTTTACCCAACATGGTGTCTGCATGAAACGAAAGTGCATGAGTTAGCTCAGAGAAGAAAAATATAAGTGTATGAGGCAATGAAACAGCAAAACAGGTAGTATATGCAGAAAAGGTAAAACCAAAGTCTTGTGCGTATCGCACAAGACGCCCAGAAGCAGTATCAGAAGCAATATCAAGACAAGAGTGTAGCGTCCTAACCTATTTGGAATTCTAACTGGTCCTCAAAGAATTCGAAGGAGATCAGGGTGGGGGTCAGGAATGTTATGTTGGCATCTGCCACCCTCTTCCAGAATAGACAGAGGTCTCGGTCCAAAGCTCCCATGCTATCAGGACTTCTGGGCCTCCTGAAGCAGCTCTTGGACTCCTTTTTCCCCTTGTCCACCCAGTACAAGGGGAAGCCATCGAGAAGGGAAGTGTCTTTATCGTTTGCGCGTACTTGGATGAACTTCCCCTTCCAGTCTTTGTACGATTGCTGGAAGATGGTAAAAATGGATCTCCCAGCAATGGCATTCAGGCTGACCCACAGGCGGTCTCCTGGGTGCTTGGCCTAAAAAAGAAACAAAAACACGTCCACCGACGCGGGCAACCCTAGGTGGTCGCATGTTATTTGAAAGGCTCGAACAAACGCCCAGCTGTTGGGGTGAAGCTGGGCGGCAGCAATATTGAGCTCGGTCAAAAGTTCCCTCTCGAATCGGGTGAGGGGAAACCTGAGCTTGACCTTCTTGAAGAAAGTTGTGTAAACGAAGCAGAAGGGCCCGTCGGCGCTCACTTTGTCGTCAGCACACACTGGGAGAGCGGCGGGGCAAGGCAGCACCATCATCCTCTCGTCGTGCTCCTTGTGAAACGATTGATAGGCCTCGTCCCCCTTTGTCAACCGCAAAATTGCTCCCGCAGTGTTCACCGACGAGGTCTCCTTTAGAAGGGTTGGGGTGGCCCAAGGATATAATGTTTTGAAGTCTGGCAGAGGGACGGGGGCTCCTCCAGCGTTAGGTGGAGTCGCCTGGGCCAGAGCAGTTTGGGAAGATGCAGGCCTCTCAGTCTGCGAAGAGGAAGCGCCACGAACTTGCGTTGATTCGTGTGCTTGTGAAGGAGGGTTTCGTGCTGATGGAGGGGGGTTCGGGGTAATCTTGGTGCAAGTCATGATGGCAGCTGCAAAGGAAGAAGAAAGGAAAAATGATCAGGAGGGTTACGAAGGCTGACTCGGTCATGGAAGGAAGGTGAAACGACGAACGAATGTGAGTTCGTTGCGACGATCGACAAAGCCCTAAGTTACGCAGAAGAGAAATGGAAAAACGACCCACAGCGTATGCACCAGGCAGTTACAGGATGATGCAAATCGGTGAAAATGCAAGGAAACCCAGCAGATGAAGGAAAGTAATTACCTTTCGATGATCAGGAAGACGATGGAGGAAGATGGTGATCTGGAGTGTTGAAGAACGTTGAGAGTTTTCGCAGAGGGAAGTTAGAGCGTTTTGCAAGCACGAAGAAAGTGATGGAACAGTGGAGCGTAATGGGTTTAAGGGTTTTCGAAATGATTTTAGGAAGCGCTAACGGCAGATGAAGAGAGCCGTTGATGAAGCCACGTGTCGAGCGATGCGTGAAGGGTTTGGTGGAGCGTCAGAGCAGCAGAAAGTACTATCGCTTGGAATTCTGCGTCAGTGCCACGTAGACCGGTGTTAACGAAGGATCTTTCAGTCTTTTCGCTAGACAAGTCTTCGCTTAAGACTGGGGGGCTTGTGTACCGTCCTGATGGTCGGGTGTGATGACGTGGCATCCTGCTACAGTGTAGGCGTGTTGACAAGGCGCCAGGTTGGCAGTTAGGAAGGAAGTCGGGAGGCACGTGTAGTCGCCGATTGTTAAGTTGGCGTGTTCCGATTTCCAGCTTACCAGAATAGGCGATCGCCAGGTTGAAGATGAAGTCGCCAGATGCAGACCCAGGCGACCAAGCAGTCGGAGATCGCCAGAACAAGCACATCGCCGAAAATGAAGGAGAAGCAGATTATGAAGGCGGCCGGCGAGACCACAGGGAAGGAGTATGAAGGCCCTAACTCGCCAGTTCCAGTATAGATCGCACTCCTAAGTTAGCTATGCACTGGGCAGTACCATGCATAAGTAACTTAGCCAAAATGAGAGCAGAAGCGGCGCCAAGTCAGGGAGCCTCCAGATGATGGCACGTGTACAGTTGGATGCGAGCCACGTGTCCAAGTCTGTAACTGCCAGGAGAGAGAAAACCACCAGGTATATAAGAGTTCTTAACAGACTTTTTGAGGTACGCACGTTCAGTTCATACACTTTACGCTTGCGAGTGACAGAGCTGTTTGTGAGAGGATTTGCACGGTTCTAGTTCTATCAGTTTTTTGTGATACCGTCACTGACTTGAGCGTCTGAGTGCGATCGGCCGCAGCGGCGCCGTGTCGTTTCTTTGCAGGTTCTTGAAGTATATCCAGGGGAGGAACGAAGGTGATAAGCGGTGCGCACGTCGATCCTTTGACGAGGCATTCTCTAGCGTTCCGGTCATCAGGCAGGATCAGATTCAGTTATACAAAGCATAAAATAGATGCATATCAAGTCAAAACAGTTTTGACAGTTCAAACAGAATTTGTTATATTTTTCAAAAAACAATCGATTGAAACCTCGATTCAATCGATTGATTTGGCTTTGACTTGTAAAGTCAGCCAATTTTAGCTTTTCAAAATCCTTTTGAAAACACCAAGTGAAAACAACCAACCAATTGAAACATAGAAAAGGAATGTTTTTTTTACTTACTTGGAAAAATATTTTTCTTTAAAAGATCTTGATTGTTTTAGCTTTGGATTGGACTAAGAGTGATTTAACAACTTCTAAATACACAAAACCAAAAACCCCACAAGCAACAACCCAACTTTAAGCATCCTTATTGAATTTGGAATCATCTCTCTCTCTCTAAATTTTAAAGAAATTTAGAAATTATTTATCAATAATAGAAACTAATTTAGATATCAATAATTTGTTTAGTCTCTAAAATAGTATCTAATTTTGTCAATATATAGGAACTACTTATTTTTTTGTCTCTAAAATTGGTTTTTATTTAATGATTTTCTTATAGTGTTTATAAACTTTTTAGCATTGAGCCACGCAGTCCTGGAGGAGGTGATGGAGATCAAGAAGAAGGAGAGAATGAGGTTGAAGTTGAAGATGCTCAAAGACATATTAGCTCATCATCCTTTTTACCTCAAAGGATTACAAGGAGCAAAACTAAAGAATTAGGAAGTAGACTTCAAATGTTTTCTCTTTTTGTAGTTTCTTTTGTATAAAATTTAAAAATACATAGAGTAGTGTTTAGGAAAGGTTCTAAAGAGGGAAACCTAAAGATACCTCTTGTGTAAAGCATCTATAGGCGTTAGTTTTAGGAAGAGTCTAGAAGGTGCCCCTTCACTCTCCATTTTAGGCGCTAGAAGTGGAAGAGTTGTAGGCAACCTTAGAAAGCTTCTCTTCTTAATCATGACCGGTCCTTTCTCCTATATAAAGAGGGCTTGAGTCCTTGGAATAATAGAATTGATATTTTGAGTAAAGAACCTCTCCCAAATTGGTGAGTGATTGAGAGACTTGTGTCTTCTCCTCTTCTAGTCTCATCTTGAGTGCATTCTTGGAACCTCAAGTGGCGGCATTTACACTCATCTTGAAGCCTTTCATCCTTAAAGTGGCGTGCACATCTCCAAGTTCTCCAACCACATAAGTTTCCTATTTCGTTTCATCTTCTTCATCCATTTTCATTCCAAAACAAATCCTAAAACATGTCTTTGATGTTTCTTTCCATTTCAATCGGTTAAACTTGCTTGTTTTGTGTTTCCATTCGGTACTTCTTCTTAGTTTGCTGTTCTTGTGATTTTAATTGAGTTTCCTTGTGTTTTAATCGGTTCATTTGCCATATTATGGGTTTCTATATGAGTTTGGCTTGGTTACTTGTGATTTGGTGAGTTCTTGAATGTTAAGAACATTGATCCAATTCTTAGAAAGTGCCTAATCATATTCTAACTCTTGTTGAATCCATAACATGTCCATTATATCTCTATCATGTTATTGGAATCACATCAGGAGGTCCTCACTCAGGCTATCCACTACCTCCTTATTCTGGAAACACCTAAGAGCTTGTTGGAGGATGGATGGAAGATCGGTGGTAGGAGGCACTTGGCCACCTTCAAGAGCGTTCTCCCCCCGCCTTCGTGTATGATGAGGTCACGAGGAGATGAGGCGCTGGGGGGGTTGTCCCTAAAGGATGTAGCATGGCTGTCAGAAGTAGAATGCGAAGGCGCCACGACATCATCCACCCTTTGTCTCTTGAAGACGAGGCCCGCGCAGGTGTCCTCGTCCTTTGAGCCAGTCTCCACCACCACCCCCTTTTGTCTGTTATCAACGAGGACTGGTTCAGGTGAGTTGGGAGCAGAGGTAGCATGGGGAGGAGGGTTTGTAGGAGTTGAAGTACCCACGTCAGCAGCAGCCTTGTGCTTGGCAACCAACTCGCCCAGTTTCTTCTTCTTCTTCTCGTTAAGAACCATCTCTGCACAAGAGGCATAGTATCAGTAAACACACAAGTAAAGATAAGTACACACACAGGATAAGCAAAAGCAAGAAAAATAGGGGGTACCAATACGCTTTTTTGAGGGACGCGGGTTGGAACTCGAATTTGATTAGCTCAGCAGTGTCGAACACCGCCCCTAGCTTCGAAATGAACTCGCAGGTCCCCCGATCTTGCGAAGTTAAGTCCTCTAGACTCCTTGGCTTTTTAAGTCCAGGCTTCTCCACCCAATAGAGGGGAAATCCGTCTAGAAGGGTGGGGTCGTGGACGCTGCAGCACACCTTGAAAAATTTCTTCCTAAAACCCTTGTAGGATTGTTGGAAGAGAGTTAGGAGAACTCTCCCCGCCACTCCATTAAAGCTCAACCACAGCCTCTTGTCGGGATTCTTCGCCTCGAAGAAGTATAAGAAGATGTCCACGGAGGGCGTGTGGCTGAAGTGATTGCACAGAATACCGAAGACCCTTACAAATGCCAGTTGTTGGGATGCAGCTGGGCAGGGGCCACGTTAACCTCTGTAAGTAAAGCGCGCTCGAACGCTGTAAGTGGCAAGTGAAGTTTAACCCACTTGAAGATGGTGGAATACATGAAGAAGAAGGGTTCTCCAACTGGGTTCGTGCGATCATCAACGCACACAGGTTCGCCATTCTCACAAGGCCAAACCGACACATACGCATCGTGCTCCCTCCTAAATACACAACACTTCTCATCAGCTTCACCCTCATTGTATGTTATTATGTCCGGGTTAAAGTTATATTTGGAGGTTTCTGCTAAGAGGTTATTAGGAGCCCAGTAGTAGAGGGTTTTGTAGTCAATGGAGGGAGGAGGGTTGAGTGTTGTTTTGGTTCTGGCCATCTCGAAGAAAGCTAAAAAGGAAGAAAGCAAAGGTTCAGAAGAAGGCGATGGCGTAACTTAGTAAAACCAGAAAGACAGAAGACTCGGGAACGAAGAATAAAGGAAACATAAAGTGCAAAAAACCTAAAGAGCGAAAAACATAAGCAGCGAAATCATAAAGTAAGAGCAAACAATGAGTAAAGATCATACCTTTGATCAAGTAGGGTTTGAAGGTATGAGTTTGAAGAGGAAGAGAGAGCGTTTCGAGCAGGAGAAATGCTTGGGAAATTATTTGCTTAAGTGAAAGTAATGAAACAGTGAAGAGAGCGTAAAGATTTAAAGGTTTAAACAATATACGAAGAAACACAAGCGCCAACAAGTGATAGTCGTTGATGTTAGAATGTATGGCCTTAAACGAGAGGGGGTGAATTGTTTAAGAAAGATTTTTGTAAACTTTTAAGTCTAGAATGAAAATACTTCAATAAAACCTTGAATAAGAATTCAGTTTTTCAAAACATAAAGCAAAAGCACAACACTGGAAAAACAATCGGTTGTTTTACCGAAACAATCGGTTGTTTATACCATTTATCAAATGAAAAAACTGAATTTAAAGAGATAGGGATAGAGAGATTGTACACAGTTGTTTATACTGGTTCACTCCAAATCCAGAGCTACATCCAGTCTTCTCAGAAACCCTGAGGAAATCCACTAAGCAATCACACCTTGATCACTTACACAACAACCAAGAGAATGACCTTGAACACCTCAAGAAAAACACTCTCCTTGGCCAACACACCATCACTAAGATTGCTGATCTTGATCCCCTCAAGAACACACACCCAATCTCAGCAAAACACAGAAACGAAACTTGTTCAACAGAGTACAAGGATTACACTTGTTACAGAAGATAATCTGAAATCAATACAAGCAGAATCCTATTCCATACACTTTGATCAATCATAAACTCTTAGCAATCTTAGCTCTTTGAAAAACTGAAAAACTCTTAGCAAAAAACTTGTCAAAGATTGTTAATTGTCAAATCTGTTTTTCTGAATATATTCAAAGATGTAGTTTGTTATCAAATCTTAACAAACTCTTAAATTGCATTAAAAGATTGGTCAAAGCATTTAATGACTAGAGTGTAGGCAGTTAAATCATTTAAAGCTCAGTCAAAGCTAAAACAGTTTTTCTGTTATGGTCCCAAAACAAACAATCGGTTCTTTTGGTACTTAACAGTTCAACCATTTTAAAAACAGTTCTCAATCTTTTTCTCAAAACACCTAAGTATAAACAATTGGTTGTTTCGACAAAACAATTGGTTGTTTTAACTTGGTTTTGAAAACCTTTTACTTTCACAAAGATTGAGAATGCCTATGCTTTAGATTTAATCAAAGGGTGGATTACAACATCCAAACTACCCCAGAACTAAGCTAAACCAGCACAGCAACATCAAGCACAACAGAGGCTTCAACATCCTTCAAAGGATTTGGATTCTTCAAAACTTGAACACCACTTGGTTTAACAATCTCCCCCTATTTGATGAAGACAAATCCCTGGTGCTTGTGTTCAATCTGATTAAATCTGAAGTAGTTCCTGCAAAAATAGAATTTATACTGTCCAAAGCTTCTTACAGCAGCAAGTTAGTTTATTACTCATTCAAAGCATAATTCATGATAAACAATCGGTTGTTTACACGAAACAATCGGTTGTTTCTATTAGCAGCAGCAGAAAACACTTTCATATCAGAGATTTTAACATTTTATACAGTATCAGATAAAGATATACAAGAACCAATTAATTCTCCCCCCTATTTGTCTTCACAAATAGACTTTAGCATGTATCAAAAATAGATTTAGGAGAGATTATTAAGATCAAGGATACCTAACTCATTTCTTAAGAAGAAAAACCTCTCTTTTGGTAAAGGCTTTGTGAAGATGTCAGCTAACTGCAGTTTGGTCCCCACAAACTTGACTTCACAGTTCCCATTTTGTACATGATCCCTGATGAAATGATGCCTTATCTCAATATGTTTGGTCCTTGAGTGTTGAATCTGATTTTTGGTAAGATTGATGGCACTTGTGTTATCACACATTAAGGAAACCTTTCTGATTTGTAAACCAAAATCTGCAAGTTGTTGCTTGAGCCATAGAATTTGTGCACAGCAACTACCAGCAGCTATATATTCAGCCTCAGCAGTAGAGAGAGCAACACATGCTTGCTTCTTGCTATGCCATGAGATTAGGCTTGAGCCAAGAAGGTGACAAGTACCACTTGTGCTCTTTCTATCTAGCTTGCAACCTGCAAAGCCAGAATCTGAATAACCAATTAAATGAATTGGGGAGTGAGAAGGATACCATAATCCTACAGATGATGTTCCTTTGAGATATTTCAGAATTCTTTTTGCAGCTTTGAAGTCTGGCTCTTTAGGATTTGCTTGATATCTTGCACATAGACACACCGCAAACATGATGTCCGGCCTACTAGCTGTTAGATAAAGCAAAGATCCAATCAATCCTCTGTATTTTGTTTGATCTACACATTTTCTAGCAGCATCAGCATCCATGTAGCAGCTTGATGGCATTGGAGTGCTAGATTCTTTGCAACTCTCCATTTCAAATTTCTTGAGAATCTCCTTGCAATACTTTGATTGACTTAAGAAGATCCCATCATTCGTTTTCTTAACCTGCAATCCAAGAAAGAAAGATAGTTTTCCCATCATAGACATTTCAAACTCACCTTTCATTGCAGCCACAAATTCTTCACACAATCTATCTTGTGTAGCACCAAAGATGATATCATCAACATAGATTTGCACAAGAATTACATCTGCATTTGACTTCTTGATGAAGAGAGTCTTGTCTACCATTCCTCTTTTATAACCATGAGATAGCAGAAAGTTGTTAAGCCTCTCATACCACTGCCTTGGAGCTTGTTTCATTCCATACAAAGCTTTCTTCAACTTGAAGACATGATTGGGATACTTGTGATCTTCAAAGCCCGGTGGTTGATCTACATAGACTTCCTCATTGATGTAGCCATTTAAGAAAGCACTCTTGACATCCATTTGGAAGAGTTTAAAACCACTCATACATGCAAAGGCCAGCAGCAGCCTCACAGCCTCCAATCTAGCAACAGGAGCAAAGGTCTCACCATAATCTATGCCCTCTTCTTGATTGTAGCCTTTGGCAACTAGCCTTGCTTTGTTCCTAGTTGATCCTGCCTGTTGACCGGAGCGCTGGAGAATGCCTCGTCAAACGATCGACGTGCGCGCCGCTTTCCACCTCCGTTCCTCCTCTGGATCTATCTCAAGAACCTGCAAAGAAAACGATACGGCGCCGCTGCGGCCGATCGCACTCCGACGCTCAAGTCAGTGAAGGTATCACCAAATACTAAGAACTGGAACCGTGCAAATCTCTCTCACAAACAGCTCTGTCACTCGCAAGCGTAAAGTGTATGAACTGAACGCGCGTACCTTAGAAAATCTGTTAGGAACTCTTATATACCTGGTGGTTTTCTCTCTCCTGGCAGTTACAGACTTGGACACGTGGCTCGTATCCAACTGTACACGTGCCATCATCTGGAGGCTCCCTGACTTGGCGCTACTTCTACTCTCGTTTTGGCTAAGTTACCTATGCATGGTGCTGCCCAGTGCATAGCTAACTCAGGAGTGCGATCTCTACTGAAACTGGCGAGGTAGGGCCTTCATACACCTTCCCTGTGGTCTCGCCGGCCGCCTTCATAATCTGCTTCTCCTTTAACTTCGGCGATGTGCTTGTTCTGGCGATCTCCGACTGCCTGGTCGCCTGAGTCTGCATCTGGCGACTTTGTCCTCAACCTGGCGATCGCCTATTCCGGTAAGCTGGAGATCGGAACACGCCAACTTAACTATCGGCGACTACACGTGCCTCCCGACTTCCTTCCCAACTGCCAACCTAGCGCCTTGTCAACACGCCTACACTGTAACAGGATGCCACGTCATCGCACCCGACCACCAGGGCGGTACACAAGCCCCCCAGTCTTAAGCGAAGACTTGTCTAGCGAAAAGACTGAAAAAGCCTTCGTTAACACCGGTCTACGTGGCATGGGCGCAGAATTCCAAGCGGTAGTACTTTCTGCTGCTCTCGACGCTCCTCGACGCTCTAGATCACCACCTCCCTTCAACATTCTCCCGATCATCGAAAGGTAACTACTTTCCTTCATCTGCTGGGTTTTCTTGCATTTTCACCGATTTGCATCATCCTGTAATTGTCTGGTGCATACGCTGTGGGCTGTTTTCCCATTTCTCCTTCTGCGTGACTTAGGGCTTTGCCGATTGTCGCAACGAACTCACATTCGTTCGTCTTTCACCTTCCTTTCATGATCGAGTCAGCCTTTGTAACCCTCCTGATTATTTTTCCTTCCTCCTTCGTTTGCAGTTGCTACCATGACTCGCACGAAGATCACCCCGAACCCCCCTCCGTCAGCGCGAAACCCTCCTTCACAAGCGCACGACTCTACGCAGGTTCGTGGTGCCCCCTCTTCGCAGGCTGTGAGGCCCGCGTCTTCTCAAACCACTCTGGCCCAGGCGACTCCACCAAACGCTGGAGGAGCCCCCACCCCACTGCCAGACTTCAAAACGCTATACTCATGGGCTAACTCAA
This sequence comes from Phaseolus vulgaris, assembly GCF_000499845.2. Taxonomy (NCBI): domain Eukaryota; kingdom Viridiplantae; phylum Streptophyta; class Magnoliopsida; order Fabales; family Fabaceae; genus Phaseolus; species Phaseolus vulgaris. Next base: position 14,153,456 of record NC_023750.2, on the reverse strand, counting down.
CCCTCTTAAAGGAAACGTCGTCGGTGAACACCGCGGGAGCGGTTCTGCGATTGACCAAAGGGGACGAGGCCCACCAATCATTCCACAAGGAGCACGATGAGAGAATGATGGTGCTGCCTTGCCCAGCCACTCTGCCAATGTGCGCCGATGATAAAGTGAGCGCCGACGGGCCCTTCTGCTTCGTCTACACCACTCTGTTCAAGAAGGTTAAACTCAGGTTCCCTCTCACTCGATTTGAGAGGGAACTCTTAACCGAGCTCAACATCGCTGCCGCCCAGCTTCACCCTAACAGCTGGGCGTTTGTCCGAGCTTTTGAGGTAACGTGCGCCCACCTGGGGTTGCCCGCGTCAGTGGACGTGTTTTTATTCCTGTTTGAGGCCAAGCACCCAGGAGATCGCCTGTGGGTCAGCCTGAACGCCATTGCTGGGAGATCCATTTTCACCATCTTCCAGCAGTCGTACAAGGATTGGAAGGGGAAATTCATCCAGGTTCGCGCAAACGACAAAGACCCTTCCCTTCTCGACGGTTTCCCCTTGTACTGGGTGGACAAGGGGAAAAAGGAGTCCAAGAGCTGCTTCAGGAGGCCCAGAAGTCCTGATAGCATGGGAGCCTTGGACAGAGACCTTTGTCTCTTCTGGAAGAGGGTGGCAGATGCCCACATAACATTCTTGACCCCCACCCTGATTTCCTTCGAGTTCTTTGAGGACCAGTTGGAATTTCAAATAGGTTAGGACGCTACATCTTTGTCTTGACATTGTTTCCGATATTGTTTCTGGGCGTCTTGTGCGATACACACAAGACTTTGGTTTTATCTTTTCTGCATATGCCTGCTTTTGCTGTCTTATTGTCTTATACACTTACCCCTTTCTCCTTTGAGCTAACTTATGCACTTTCATTTCATGCAGACACCATGTTGGGTAAGAACATGCTCGCCGATTTAAAGGTGCTCGCCCGCAACCACGGGTTGGCGACCGGCTCCCAGACGGTTCCCAACTTGGCGGTCGAGAAGGCCATCATCCAGGGGCGATCACCGCCTAAGGCGCCCACCCAACGAAAGAAACTGGTCCTTAAGAGGCCAAAGCGGAAGGCCCCCCAAGTTGTCCAAGAAGATGATGAAGAGGACGATGAGGTCACAGAGGATGGCCTTGTCACGAAAAGGAAGAGGGTGGCACCATCTTCTCCACCTGCCCCGCCCCCTCTTCCAGCTTCAACACCACCATCAACACCCGCTCCTCCTCCCTCATCACCAGCACCACAAGCCCCTTCACCACCAGTCCAAGCAGTTCCATTGGCCACTGCGCCACCTGCAACTGAGGCCCCAGAGCCAAATTTCTTGGAGGACCCCCCGAGCGCCTCCACACCACATATATCAGCAGGAGGGGGCCCTCCTTCCAACACTTCAGCTGCAGGAATCGTTCCAATCGGGGATGAGGTCGCTCACACCTCTCCAATCCTAATCACCGAGTCCCCGATTGCGTCGCCACGCCAAGAAGCAACCACCGAAAATATTGTTAAGGAAGGCGGCGACGAGAACCCTCAACAAGCCCCCCTGGCGCCTCTCCAAGCTGCAAATCTTTCCCTCGAGGTCACGAGGATGTGGGAACCTCTGACTGCAAAACTCAAAACCATTGCAGAGGATATCCCATCAATCATAACGAGAGCTGTGGAGAGCTCCACCAGGCGGCTACAGGATGATATCTACAACCTCAAGACCGAGAACAACACAATGAAGGTCGAGGTGGAGAAGGTGTCATTCAGTCTAACGCTCGCGGAAATGGAACATTCTCGAGTGGAGGATGCCCTAAACACCGAGCTTAGGCTTGCGCGCAAGGAAGCTGTTGACCTTCGCCGCAAAGTCCATGAACTTGCCCAAGAAAAAGTCGAACTCGAAAGCAGAATCGTGCCTCTGCGTACCAAGGCGAGCGACCTGGAGGCTCAAATTCAAGCCAATGCTGATAAGGTACAGAAGCTGGAGCAAAGGTCGATCGACCGCGAGAAGCTACTTGGGCAAGTAGAGAAAGCAAGAGACGACGCCATGGCTGATCTCTCCGAGGCAAACAAAGAGAAGGTGAAGATGGCTGCCGAGTTGGCCCAAGCTCAGACAGAATCCAAGAAGGTGGCTGACGACCTTCTTCAAGCTCAAGAGACCAACAAACAACTCCGAAAACAGGTCGAAGAGCTGGAGCAGCAGAACAAGGAGCTTAAGCAGCAGGTTGAAGGATTTCAAAAGCAAATTGAAGAACTTAAGCTAAGCTCCGCTCAGATTCTGGTTGCCGGGTTTGATGCCGCTCGAGAACAGTTCGCATGCCTATTCCCCGATCTTGACCTTAGCCTGGTGTCGTTAGACAACGAAGTAGTAGATGGGAAGGTCGTTCCCGCCGAAGGCTCAACCAATTCTACCCCATCTGCTTCTTTATAAATTCACCTGTATTTGCCTTGTAAAAAACTCTTGCACACGTATTTTGAACAGCTACTTATTTCAATAGCGAAACTTGAACATTTCTTCTGACTCCTTTTGAGCGCTTTACTTTCTTTGTATGTTTAACTCTGCTGCGTTTAACTTAGCGATTTTGCAAACATGACCTTTGGCGTAACTGCTTCGAGCCGATTCAACTTAAGCAATAATCGCTTTAAACAACTTGTACCCCTGAGGCACTAACCTGATCGTAAGAAAAGTTCCAAGCAACGAACTGTGATTCAAGCATTGGTTCAAACAACGTCCCACTTGACCTGCTTTATTAAACAAGTCTTTCAACCTTCTCGCCGTGTTTGAACTTTTCGCGATCACCTAGACCTCTTGGTAACACCAGCTTTCCTTAGCCTCGGGCTTTGGCAGTCATTTCTTTATCTGAGGCAGAAATGCCCTTTGGGATCTTCCTTTACCTCCCTGAACCCCAGAGCTAGAGACTGGCTGGCTAGGCGTTCTCTTCGAACCTACCTTAGCCACCTTTCAAGCTTCTTCCACCCTCTTCGCCATACCTGAACTCGTTCAAGACGAGAAGGATTTTATCTTGCCTATACTCGCGCACAAGCGAGAAGGTCTTTTAACTCGCCTGAACTCGCTCATCGGCGAGAAGGACTTTTACTCGCCTGAACTCGCTCATCGGCGAGAAGGACTTTTACTCGCCTGAACTCGCTCATCGGCGAGAAGGACTTTAAACGGCCTTAACTCGCTCGACGGCGAGAAGGACTTTGTCTGGTGCCTCAACTTGCCCAGGGTGTACATCTCCTCCCCCCTGGATGCACTGAGGACCTTTTCTTTCTCACGCCTGCACTCGCTCGACGGCGAGGAGGTCTTTGATGGGCCTTAGTTCGCACAACGGCGATAAGGACTTTATCCGGTGCCTCAACTTGCTCAGGGCGTACATCTCCTCCCCCCTGGATGCACTGAGGACCTTTCTCGCCTGCGCCCGCACAACGGCGAGGAGGTCTTTAACTTGCCTCTACGTTGCCCCGGGAGTCACATCTTCTCGCTCCCAGAAACACGGAGGACTTTTCCTCTTTCTCGCCTGCACTCGCTCGACGGCGAGGAGGTCTTTCATCTGGTGCCTCCGATCGCCGATAAACGATGAGGACTTAACAACTTAACTGGTGCCTCTAATCGCCGAAAAACGATGAGGACTTTAAAAACTTAACTGGTGCCTCTAATCGCCGAAAAACGATGAGGACTTTAAAACTTTATAAAACACGCGACATATCTTTTCGTGCCTTAAATCATGTACGAATGACAAGGTCTTTCTTCGAAACTTTTGGAAATAACACATGCAATCTGAAAACACCTTATACTTTCGAAAACTCTTCTTTTATTGGGTGGCCTCATTAAAAACCCTCCTTAGGGAAAAAAGAGTGCCCCCTTGAAACTGTTTTAACAGAAACCTTGCAATATAACTTTTGTGTTTGTCTTTACTTACAAAGCTCTTAGCTATAGTACAACTTCAGGTGTGTGGCGTTCCAGGTACGAGGGATCGCCCCCCCCTCCAACGTCTCCAAGCGATAGGCTCCGTTCCCGAGTGCCTCGGTTATTCTGAACGGTCCAGTCCACTTGGGTGATAGCTTATTCTCCATCTCGTACTGGTGGGCCTTTCTCATCACCAGATTGCCTTCTCTAAACTGCCTTGGCATCACCTTTGAGTTGTACCTTCGCTCGACCCTTCTCTTCACCGCCTCAGCCTTCAGCCTTGCCTCCTCCCTGACTTCGTCCAGCAGATCCAGGTTCAGTCTTCTCTCTTCATTCGAGTCTTCCTCCACAAAGTTCTGGAATCTCAGCGAGCTCTCCTGAATCTCGACTGGAATCATGGCATCACACCCATAGACCAAGCTAAACGGGGTCTCATGGGTTCCTGACTGCTCGGTGGTGTGGTACGCCCAAACTATTCGGGGTACCTCCTCAGCCCAACTTCCCTTGGCTTTCTCGAGCCTTCTCTTCAAACCTCTCAGCAACACCCGGTTAGCTGATTCCACCTGGCCATTAGTCTGAGGGTGCTCGACGGATGCAAACACTTGCTGAATTCCAACCCCTTCGCAAAGCTTCTTCAATAGGTGGCTCGCAAACTGAGTCCCATTATCTGATACCAGGCGCTTAGGCACTCCAAACCGGCACACAATATTCTTCCATACAAAGCCTTCGATCTTGTGCGCGGTGATCTGGGCCACTGGTTCTGCTTCAATCCACTTGGTGAAATACTCAATCGCCACCACCAAGTACTTCATCTGCCTGATCGCCAGTGGAAAAGGTCCCAGGATGTCGATTCCCCAAGTATGAAACGGCCAAGGGCTATAGATCGACTTCAACTCCTCGGGAGGTGCCTTGTGCCAATCGGCGTGCTGCTGGCATTGTTTGCAGCACTGGGCATACTTCTTGCAATCTTCTCTCATGGATGGCCAATAGTAGCCTGCACGGAGAGTCCTCGCGGCCAGAGCTCGACCCCCGACGTGACTTCCACATATTCCTTCGTGGAGCTCTGCCATAATCCTCGTGCACTTCTCGCCGTGTATACATTCCAGGAGTGGGTGAGTGAATCCAAACCTGTACAGGTCGCCATCAATCAATGTATACTTGCTGGAATTTTTCTTTACCTTCCTAGCTTCTGTTGGATCTAACGGGAGGAGGCCATCCGCCAGGCACCGCTTGTACTGTGTTATCCACGTGTCTGGCTCATGGGTGGCGCAGACCTGCATCACGTCCACCTTCTCTCCTCGACATGCTCTGATTCTTGGCGATCTCAGAGTTTCTTGCGTCAAAGACTTATGGCTTCTCGCTGCTCTCTCCGTCGACCTGCTTATCTGAAGGACCAGGTGATCTGCTACAAATGCCCTCGGCGTCTTCAAAGTTTCTTGAATCACTGTCCTCTGCCTACCCCCCTTGCCTGAGCTGGCGAGCTTAGCAAGCAAGTCAGCTCGGGCATTCTGTTCTCGGGGCACATGCACCACTTCAAAAGAGGCAAAGGAACTCTTCAATTCCTGCACATACGCCAAGTAAGCCGCCATTTGTGGATCCTTAGCCTGGAACTCTCCTGTTACTTGCCCTGTGACTAGCAGCGAGTCACTCTTAGCCATCAGCACTCTGGCTCCCATTTCCTTAGCCAGCAGAATCCCGGCGATCAGCGCCTCATACTCTGCTTGATTGTTGCTGGCTTTGAAGGCGAATCTCAACGATTGTTCGATCAGCACGCCGTTGGGTCCTTCCAATATGACTCCAGCACCGCTACCCTGCTGGTTTGACGATCCATCCACCGAGAGTACCCAACGGAAATCGTCTCCTTCAACCCGCGTCGCCTCTGAAGAGAGCTCGACTACAAAATCTGCAAAGATTTGCCCTTTGATCGGGCCTCGAGGCTCATATTTAATGTCAAACTCTGACAACTCCACTGCCCATTTCACCATTCTTCCTGCAACGTCAGGCTTCTTCAAGACCTTCTGGATGGGCAGGTCAGTCATCACCAGTATTGTGAAGCTGTGGAAGTAGTGGCGCAACCTCCTCGCCGAAAACACCACCGCCAGCGCAGCCTTCTCCAGGGCCTGATACCTCGTTTCTGGGCCCTGCAACACCTTGCTCACAAAATAGATAGGCTTCTGAGCCTGATCTTGGTCCTGGGCGAGCACCGCACTCACCGCCCTCTCAGTCACAGCAAAATACAATCTGAGAGGGATTCCCGCCAGTGGTTTGCCCAGAACCGGCGGGCTCGCCAAATATTCCTTCAGCTTGACGAAAGCTTCCTCGCACTCTTTCGTCCAAGCGAACTTGTTATTGCGCCGCAGGCACTGGAAATAGGGATGTCCCTTCTCTCCGCTTGCTGACACGAAGCGGGATAGGGCTGCCATCCGACCTGTCAGCTGCTGGACCTCTTTTACTGTAGCCGGGCTTCTCATCGCCAAGATGGCGGCACATTTGTCCGGATTGGCTTCTATTCCTCTTTCAGTCAAGAGAAAACCCAAAAATTTTCCAGCCTCTACGCCGAAAATGCATTTCTCCGGGTTGAGCTTCAACTTGAACTTTGCGATCGTCGTGAACAATTCTTCCAAGTCTGCAACGTGCTTGCTTTTCTCCTGCGAGGTCACGACCATGTCATCGACGTAAGCTTGCACGTTCCTTCCTAGCATTGGTGCAAGTACTCGGTCCATCAGCCTCTGGTACGTGGCCCCCGCATTCTTCAGCCCAAACGGCATCACCTTATAGCAGTAGCACGACCTCTCCGTCATGAAGGCTGTTTTTTCTTCATCCATGGGATGCATCTTGATCTGATTATAGCCCGAGAAGGCGTCCAGGAAACTCAGCAGCTTGCACCCTGCAGCACCATCAACCAGGGCATCAATGCTTGGTAAAGGATACGAATCCTTTGGGCAAGCCTTATTCAGGTCGGTGAAATCGACGCACATGCGCCATTTCCCGTTGCTCTTCTTCACCAGCACGACATTCGCCAACCACTCAGGGTACTGGACTTCCCTAATGTGGCCTGCAACGAAGAGTTTCTGGGTCTCATCCTTGATCGCCTGCCTCCTCTCTTCATTAAATTTCCTCCTTCTTTGCCGCACCGGTCTCACCATGTTGTCCATCGCCAGATGATGGCACAAGAAGTCGGGATCGATCCCGGGCATGTCCGAAGCGGACCAGGCAAACGCGTCCAGATGCCGTTCAATCACCTTGGCGATCTGGTCCTGGAGATCGACCTCCAGAGATCTTCCGAGCTTGAAAACTTTCCCCCCGATCTCCTTCTCGAGCCACTGCTCGACGGGCTTGGGCCTTGATTCTCTGGCGATCACCGCCTTGGCGATTCCGAGTTCCCTTGCTTCCTCCGGGCGATTCCGCGCCTCTTCTTCCTCCAGGCCAGCATTCCTCTCCCCCAGCTCAGCATCTACCATCTCTACGTCCCTTCCGGCGGCCTCCTCCATTATCGGCGGTCTGGGCTTCACACCGGGCGGTGGGGTGGTTGTGACATAGCTCACTGATCTTTTATTTTTCAGGCTATTCTCATAGCACTTTTTCGCTTCCTTCTGATCAGACTTTATCGTGATTACCACCCCTTCCATGGACGGCAGCTTCACCTTCATGTGCCGAGTCGATGGAATTGCGCCTATCCTGTTAAGGGTGGGCCTTCCCAGCAGGATGTTATATGCTGAAGGGGCGTTTACGATGAGGTACTTGATTTTCTCCGTCCTCGACCCAGCCTCATCGGTAAACGTGGTTCTCAGCTCAATGTACCCCCTGACTTCCACCTGGTCGCCAGCGAACCCATATAAGCACCCTCCATAGGGCCTCAGCTGGTCAAGGGGCAATTCTAGCTGCGTGAAAGTCGACCAGAACATCACGTCTGCCGAACTTCCTTGGTCCACCAGAACTCGGTGAACCTTCCTCCCCGCCGTGATCAACGAAATAACAATGGGATCGTTGTCGTGAGGCACAACGTCCCGAAGATCCTGCTTGGTGAACGTAATGTCCACTTCGGGCGAGTGATCTTCAAACATGTCCACCGACATCACCGATCGCGCGTACTTTTTCCTCTGCGATGCGGTGCATCCACCACCTGAGAAACCCCCTGCAATGGTGTGGATCTCCCCATGGATAGGCATCTCGTGTTGCTGGGCTTCTCCCCCTGCCGGCTGGGAACTCGACGCTCCTCCGGTCCTTCTGTCCAGCAGATAGTCGTTTAGGAACCCGCTCTTAACCAGATCGTCGAGCTGGTACCCTAAAGACAAACACGAGTCCAGGTTGTGGCCAAAGCACTGGTGGAACTCGCACCAGACATCCGGCTTCGACCCTAACACCTTGTCGCCCACCTTCTCGGGCGCCTTCAACCTAGCAGATATGTTAGGGATAGCAATCAGGTCCGCTAGTCCCATGACGAATTTGTGCTTAGGCGGGCGATTGTATTCCCGGCGTGCTGGTTGTTGGCGTGCTGGCGGTTGGCGTGCTTGGCTTCTTCCCTTGTTTCTCCTATCATAAGGATAGCGAGTCCTTTGATCCTTTCTGGCCGCCGCCGCCGTTTCCAGCACCCTCTGTGGCTGGATCCTGGTTTGGGCGCGTGGCCTGACGGGAGCCACACTGCCTCTCTTCTCGGCGACCTCACTCTCGTCGGCGATGTGAGCCACCGCAAGTCGCCTGACTTCAGCAAACGTCGCTGGATGAGCCCTGATCAAGGCTTCGCAGAATGGCCCTGGCTGCACGCCCTTCTTGAAGGCATAAACCTGCATTTCTTCATCCTTTGCCGGCGATCTGACCATCTGTGCTCCGAAGCGATTGAGGTAGTCTCTGAGGGACTCCCCATGGTACTGCCTTATATCAAACAGATCATAGGACACTCTGGGCGGTGCCTTGTTCACAATATACTGCTCGACAAAGATTTTCGAGAATTGCTGAAAATTGGTTATGTGGCCATTAGGCAGGCTCACAAACCACTCCATCGTCGTCCCCTGGAGCGTGCTCACGAACATCTTACAATAGACAGCATCCGACCCCCCTGACAGCATCATCTGTGTGTGGAACGTGGTCAGATGAGCCTCTGGATCTTCCACGCCAGTAAAAACAGCTTTAACTGGGACCACGCTCGTGGGAATTGGCGTGTCGGTAATCGCCTGAATGAAAGGCATTGGGAAAACACGAGGCGGCGTCGATGGTGCCACCTCTTCAGCGGAAGAACGAACCTGCTGCTCCTGAAGAGCTCGACGTAGCTCCTCAGCTACCTTGCTGAGCTCCTCGTTTCTGGCGCGAGAGGCGACCAGGTCTTCATGTATCCTTGCCTGCTCGACGCGCGAGGCTTCCACAGTGGCCTGCAATGAGCGCATCATTTCTGCCATCTGTGCCATGGTCATGGCGGCGTCGCCTTCAGCTGCGACGGGAGCCACGGGGCTGGAACGATTGCTTCTCATCTTTCTCATTAACTTCAGCGAACCACGGAAATACAGCAAATAACACTTCAACCACGAACGAATCAGCGATCGATCGGAGAAGATTCAAGAAACTGCGCAAGAACTTCAAGAACACCGCAAACCTTCGAAGAAAATCGCAGCTTCACCAAAAACCACCGTTTCCCCGCGAACCAAACAACCAAACGAAAGAACTCGAATCCACCGATCGAAAAGCCAAGCGAACGGTTTAAAACACAAACTTCACCGAACGAAACTCAAAGAAACCAAGAACGACGGTTGCACCAGCACACAACCGCGCAGAAAACCTTGAAAACCTCCACGAACTCACGCTGTGGATGGGAGCACGTTTTACACGGCCCCACGGTGGGCGCCTGATGATCCTGCCTGTTGACCGGAGCGCTGGAGAATGCCTCGTCAAAGGATCGACGTGCGCGCCGCTTTCCACCTCCGTTCCTCCTCTGTATCTATCTCAAGAACCTGCAAAGAAAACGATACGGCGCCGCTGCGGCCGATCGCACTCCGACGCTCAAGTCAGTGAAGGTATCACCAAATACTAAGAACTGGAACCGTGCAAATCTCTCTCACAAACAGCTCTGTCACTCGCAAGCGTAAAGTGTATGAACTGAACGCGCGTACCTTAGAAAATCTGTTAGGAACTCTTATATACCTGGTGGTTTTCTCTCTCCTGGCAGTTACAGACTTGGACACGTGGCTCGTATCCAACTGTACACGTGCCATCATCTGGAGGCTCCCTGACTTGGCGCTACTTCTACTCTCGTTTTGGCTAAGTTACCTATGCATGGTGCTGCCCAGTGCATAGCTAACTCAAGAGTGCGATCTCTACTGAAACTGGCGAGGTAGGGCCTTCATACACCTTCCCTGTGGTCTCGCCGGCCGCCTTCATAATCTGCTTCTCCTTTAACTTCGGCGATGTGCTTGTTCTGGCGATCTCCGACTGCCTGGTCGCCTGAGTCTGCATCTGGCGACTTTGTCCTCAACCTGGCGATCGCCTATTCCGGTAAGCTGGAGATCGGAACACGCCAACTTAACTATCGGCGACTACACGTGCCTCCCGACTTCCTTCCCAACTGCCAACCTGGCGCCTTGTCAACACGCCTACACTGTAACAGGATGCCACGTCATCGCACCCGACCACCAGGGCGGTACACTAGTGATCACACCATCCTCGTCTAACTTGTTCCTGAAAACCCATTTCGAACCAATAATATTCATTTCATTAGTTTTAGGGACAAGAAACCATACCTCATTCCTTGCAAACTGATTCAGCTCTTCATGCATAGCTTCAACCCACTTCTCATCCTTGAGAGCTTCCTCAATTGACTTTGGTTCAATTTGAGAGACAAAAGTTGTGTGCCTGCAGAAGTTTGAGATGGAGCTACGTGTGGAGACACCTTCCTTTATCTGCCCTATGATGTTATCTGTACCGATCAGGTCATCAGGTGACAAGAGAAAGGCGGGTGGTCGAGAAGTCAAGTTAATTGGGTTGAGTGAAAACCAACCAAGTTATCAGGTGATCGCACAATAGATAAGTTAAAGCCACATAGGTCGTCGAAAATGCAACCTCTTAGTCTTTTCGCTGAACAAGTCACAGCTTAAGACTGGGGGGCTTGTGTACCGATCAGGTCATCAGATGTGATGACGTGGACAAGAGAAAGGCGGGTGGTCAAGATGTCAAATAGTCGCCGTTTGTGGAAGTGGCGTTCTACAGTATACATAATCGGTTTTCGCCGAGTTGATGTCATTGCCGTGTTAGATAACGGAAGATCAGGTGGTCTGGCATCGCCGCAAGAAGCACATCGCCGGATTTCCCAGTAAACTCAGTTGAAGCTGTTGGGGGTTCAGGCGAGGAAGTTCAAGCGTGTGAGTTCAGTAAAGACAAGAATGCCATGTGGATAATGGGTGAGGCCTTAGTCTTTTTGCTGAAACAAGTATCAGCTCAAGACTGGGGGGCTTGTGTACCGTCCCGTACCCGGGCGTTGACTAGAAGTCAAAGTCAACGCATGATGGGACCCCTCAAGGGACCCAAGGAAAAGTCAACAGGTCGACCGCTCGAGGCATCGCCCGAGAGGAGACATCGCCCAAGTAAGACGTCGCCCAAGTAAGACATCGCCCAGAAAGACGTCGCCCAAGTAAGACGTCGCCTAAGAGGAGACATCGCCCAAGTAAGACGTCGCCTAAGTAAGACATCGCCCAGAAAGACGTCGCCTAAGTAAGACGTCGCCCGAGAGGGGACATCGCCTAAAGTAAGACGTCGCCCAAGAGAGACATCGGGCCTCGACAGTTCAGAACAGTAGCAAGGAGAAGAGAAAGGTGGCTTCAAGAGTTCTAGTGCCAGAAGGGGGTAAACCTGACGCGTGAAGTATCCATGCCACTGCTGGGAGACCCTGGGACAGATACGACCCATGAGAGGGCCATGACCAGGGGAGAACCACGTGCATGATACGAGAGAAAGGTAGATACACCCCCAGGGCAAGTGACTAGTGATTGGGGCGCATGAGTTGGCACCCAAAAAGTCAACCCACGTGACAGAAGCACTTCGCAGAGAAGAGGGCTCACACGATGGAAAAACCCTAAGTTGGGTGGCGGCGCTGTGGGACCCTCTGCACAGAATAACGATCAAGTCAGAGGGGCACGTGGCAATGCCCACGTGCTCATTAAAGGTTTCAGGGAAACTTTGCCAAGGTACGCATTAAGTAAGTTAAGATTCGTACATTCCAAGGCACATTTTTATACGCCTTCAATGCGCTTCAATGCGCTTTAAATGCAGAAGGTATATAAAAAAGGGCCTTGGGTCGTTTGAAAAGGGAGGGAGTTTTAACCTAATTCTCATAGTCACACAGAGCACAAACCCTAATTGTTCTTGACGGTGCACCCAGCTGTGAGCACAAGGCAATTAGGGCAACACAGTTTTAGCCCTAAAGTACTAGTTATTTAGTCATTCAATTACACAGTTATTCGACCACCCTCAGAGCATTCGTTCAAGTGTTCCGATACGGGGGTGCGTCACCCCTTTGATGTTTCTCGCTAGCTAACTTGATCGTCGGAGTGCAAACGGCCGTGAGGGCGCCCCTTTGTTCACTTCTTTTCAGGTACTCACAGACGGAGCGGAACGAAGGTGCCCTAGCTCACGAGGACAGGCCACGCGCAAAGACGATCCCGGTCAACCGGTGGGAACATTATCCACTGACAGATCTCTAGGAATCATCTATTCCTTGGGCAGCTCACTCTGTTGCAAAATTTCAACCGGTTGTTTTTCTGCACAGATTTCCAGCTTCTCCAAACTGATGTTTTGTTCATCTTCTTCAACACTGGTCTTTGGGATTTGATTGATACTGCGATCTACCTCATCAAAGACAACGTGAACTGATTCTTCTACAGTCATCAACCTCTTGTTGTATACTCTATATGCATGACTTGTGAGTGAATAACCAATGAAGATACCAAGGTCCGCTTTCTCATCAAACTTTCCCAAGTTTTCTTTTCCATTGTTGAGAACGAAACAGCTGCAGCCAAAGACTTTGAGATGACTGATGTTAGGCTTCCTTCCATTGAAGAGTTCATATGGAGTTTTCTTCAAAATAGGCCTTATAAGTACCATATTCATCACATAACATGAGGTGCTCACTGCATCTGCCCAAAAGTACTTAGGAAGCGATGATTCACTAAGCATTGTCCTTGCTAGCTATTCAAGAGACCTGTTCTTCCTCTCTACCACTCCATTTTGCTGTGGTGTTCTTGGAGCAGAGAAATTGTGCAGAATTCCCAACTTCTCACAGAATTTGCTAAACTTTTCATTCTGAAATTCTCCTCCATGATCACTCCTTATAGAACCTATGTTGTTGTTCTTTGTGTTTTGTAGTCTTCTTGCTAGCTTTTTGAATGCAGCAAAGGCATCACTCTTTGATTCCAAGAAAAGAGTCCAAGTGTACCTAGAAAAATCATCAACAATAACAAGAGCATAATAATTTCCACCAAGACTCATAGTTCTTGAGGGTCCAAAGAGATCCATGTGAAGAAGTTCAAGAGGTCTCAAAGAAGAAACACCATTTTTAATTTTGAAAGAACTTTTCACTTGTTTCCCTTTTTGGCATGCTTCACAAATGTGATCCCTCTCAAACTTGAGTTTTGGCAGCCCAATCACAAGATCTTTTGAAATAAGCTTGTTCAAATGATTCATGTGAATATGAGCAATTCTTCTATGCCAAAGCCAAGATTCATCTTGCTTGGATAGAAGACATCCAATTGAACATGGTGAAGAGATATCTAGAAGATACACATTATTAACTCTCTTACCTACCAACATTACCTCTTTGGTGTTGGGTAGACAGATTTCACTTGTGTTTGTCTTGAACATCACTTGATACCCCTTGTCACATAGTTGGCTAATGCTCAGCAGATTATGCTTAAGGCCTTCAACAAAAAGCACATCATGGATTACCAAGATTTTCTCATCTCCTATGGATCCTCTCCCGAGAATTCTTCCTTTGTTGTTGTCTCCATAGGTGACATGTCCCTCTTGTTTGAAGGAGATACTCAGGAACTTTGATTTGTCCCCTATCATATGCTTGGAGCATCCACTATCCAAGTACCATAGTTGCTTGCTCTCCTCCAAGATTTCCTACAAAAGAGATTTTCAAGTACATAGATTTGGTCCCCTTATGAATGTGGGTCCATCTGGTTTATACTCATCAATTAAAGCTTTATTTCCCTTAGGAATCCACTTCATAATACCTTTAGGAACAACATGTTTTCTGATTTTACAGAACCTCACAGAATGACCTCTTTTCATGCAATAGAAGCATGTAACAATCGGTTGTTTCGATGGTCCAATCGATTGTTTTTCTGGCATTTTCGAAAATGATTTTGAAAATCTATCTTGTTTGTTTTGTGGATTAAAACCCAATCCAGCTTTTCCAAAAACACAGTTTTGAGATGCTAGAACACTCTCAAAGTTGGATTGGCCTTTAGAAAGCTTATCCACTGTTTTAACAAGATAGTGGACCTTCTTTTCAAGATTTTCGCAATTTTCACAAACTAGAGTATCACACTTGCAAGAGGAGTTTTTATAAATGATTTCCAGATTTTCAAAATCTGTTTTTGAATTTTCTAAATCCTCTTCCAGTGCCTTTACTCTGTTTTCAAGCCAACTGTTCTTTTCTTTTAACCGATTGTTCAAGAGAGCCAATCGGTTGGCTTCTTCATGCGTTTCTTGAAAGACTTGAAGCAATTGACCATAATTTTCAGAGTTTGAAGAGTTTGATGAACTTACACTACTTGAGTCATCCTCCCTTCTGGTCATGAAGCAAAGATTGAGGCTTTTCTTATTTTGCCTTCTTCTCCTTCTTGCTTGACTCTTTGTCATTGCTTCCCTTGGTTCATGAGCAGCCTTGAGAGTCTCCCACATATCCTTGGCAGTTTTGCACTTTGATATCCTGAAATATTCATTAGTATCTAGTGCAGAAGCTATAATGTTTTGAGCAAACCGATCAAGCTAAGCCATCTTACATTCACCATTTGTCCATTTAGACAAAGGTTTTGTAATGAAAGAATTACCCTTTTTGAACTTTGGAATGTAAGGACCATTCTCAATTGAATCCCAAATTCTTTTATCAATAGATTCAATAAATATTTTCATTCTTGCTTCCCAAAACTTATAATTCAATCCACAGAATAAAGGTGGTTTGTAGATTGAAGCACCCTCCTCAAAGGATAGTTTTCCAACCATAGAAAAAGGATTTTTAGATCAACTTGAATAACTTTCAAGAACCAAGCTCTTGATGCCAATTATTAGAATGTATGACCTTAAACGAGAGGGGGGTGAATTGTTTAAGAAAGATTTTCGTAAACTTTTAAGTCTAGAATGAAAATACTTCAATAAAACCTTGATTAAGAATTCAGTTTTTCAAAACATAAAGCAAAACCACAATACTGGAAAAACAATCGGTTGTTTATAACATTTATCAAATGACACAACTGAATTTAAAGAGATAGGGATAGAGAGATTGTACACAGTTGTTTATACTGGTTCACTCCAAATCCAGAGCTACATCCAGTCTTCTCAGAAACCCTGAGGAAATCCACTAAGCAATCACACCTTGATCACTTACACAAAAACCAAGAGAATGACCTTGAACACCTCAAGAAACACACTCTCCTTGGCCAACATACCATCACTAAGATTGCTGATCTTGATCCCCTCAAGAACACACACCCAATATCAGCAAAACACATAAACGAAACTTGTTCAACAGAGTACAAGGATTACACTTGTTACAGAAGATAATCTGAAATCAATACAAGCAGAATCCTATTCCATACACTTTGATCAATCACAAACTCTTAGCAATCTCTGCTCTTTGAAAAACTCAAAAACTCTTAGCAAAAAACTTGTCAAAGATTGTTAATTGTCAAATCTGTTTTTCTGAATATATTCAAAGATGTAGTTTGTTATCAAATCTTAACAAACTCTTAAATTGCATTAAAAGATTGGTCAAAGCATTTAATGACTGGAGCGTAGGCAGTTAAATCATTTAAAGCTCAGTCAAAGCTAAAACAATTTTTCTGTTATGGTCCCAAAACAAACAATCGGTTGTTTCCTCGAATCAATCGGTTGTTTTGGTACTTAACAGTTCAACCATTTTAAAAACAGTTTTCAATCTTTTTCTCAAAACACCTAAGTATAAACAATCGGTTGTTTCGACAAAACAATCGATTGTTTTAACTTAGTTTTGAAAACCTTTTACTTTCACAAAGATTGAGAATGCCTATGCTTTAGATTTAATCAAAGGGTGGATTACAACATCTAAACTACCCCAGAACTAAGCTAAACCAGCACAGCAACATCAAGCACAACAGAGGCTTCAACATCCTTCAAAGGATTTGGATTCTTCAAAACTTGAACACCACTTGGTTCAACACTTGGCACGTGAGCGCTGATTTAAAAAGTATGGTGAGACGTCACTTCGATGTACTGTTCACATCCTGTCACCCAGTGCCACGTAGGTCGCCTAGGGCGATCACTAAGTCTCTTCGCTAGAACAAGTTACAGCTCGAGACTGGGAGGCTTGTGTACCGATCAGTCCTCGAACATCGACGTCAAGGATCGACATCGGACCGCGCCAACAGAGGGAGAGATCAGACGTCGGTGGTCTGAGCAGTTATGAATGACCACGTAAGGTGGGCCCCATAATTACTGTAGTTACCAATTAAACATTAGTGATGGGAGGAAGCCCTAAGACACGAGGGATCCATGCAGGTGGTATGTATAGCGCATTCAAGCGCGACACAAGTAAATAGTTCTTGGAGGCGCTAAGGCCCGTTAGGGTTAGGGTTTCCAAGGGAAGCTGCATGCATGGCACGTGAATACTTAGGGCACCCGCAGAGCAAA
The DNA here is from genome assembly GCF_000499845.2 of Phaseolus vulgaris. Lineage (NCBI taxonomy): Eukaryota > Viridiplantae > Streptophyta > Magnoliopsida > Fabales > Fabaceae > Phaseolus > Phaseolus vulgaris. The sequence goes on along the minus strand of NC_023750.2, from coordinate 14,136,685 downwards.
TGGCCCCAGAGATTTGGTGCACAAGTTGGTACCTAGGCGGCCATACTGTTAGTCGTTGCACTTCAGTTAAGGGAAGTCCTATGTGCCAGATTATGCTAAGATTGTGTAATAGCGGCGCAAGGTCGTTCTCAAGGAACCCTAGACATGGGTAACTGAACAAAGGTAAACCCTAGTTTCAACCTATATAAAGGATGCTAAGAACCCTAACAAGGGACATAGTTTCTAAGACTGAAACTACTTTATACACTTAGTCTTTCTTTGCCCTAATACTAACTTGAGCGTCGAAGTGCAAACGGCCATGAAGGCGCCCTTTGTCTTAGTAGGTGAAAGATTCTTCAACCAAGGAAATTCGTTTCTCGAGCGGAGATAGGAGGGTCAGGGATTGCCGTTCGAATCAACCGACGAATGATTCAACCGACAAGAACAAAATAATGTAACGGTTTCAAATTTTTTTAATATACAAAATTTTTAATATACAAATTTAAATGAATAAGTAAAAATTCTTTCTAATAATTATTTAATAAATATAATAATTAACTATTTTTTAAAATTAATTTATGTTTGTTGATTTTTACAATGAACTAACAATTTTGAAAAAAAAAATTTACTTTATTTAATGGAAAACATTATTTTCTAGTAAGATTTAAAAAAATAATATATATTAGTTTAAATTTATTTATTGTATTATTTATTTACTAAGTTATATTTTAATAATTTGTACCGTCCCGTCCCCGGGCGTTGACCAAAGGTCAGAGTCAACGCATAGTGGGACCCTTCAAGGGACCCAAGGAAGAGAAGTCAACAGGTTGACCGCTCGAGTCATCGCCTCGCTGAGGCATCGCCTAAGTGAGGCGTCGCCCAAGAGAGGCATCGCCCAAGAGAGGCATCGTCCAGAAGAGGCATCACCGAGTAAAGACATCGCCAGAGAGGCTTCGAGCCTCGACCATACAGAACAGTAGTAAAGAGAAAAGAAAGGTGATTTCAAGGCCATAAGTTCTAGTACCAGTAGGGGGTAACCTGACTCGTGAAGTACCCATGCCACTGCTGGGAGACCCTGAGATAGATACGACCCCCATGGTGAGTGACTAGTGATTGGGAAGCGTGGGTTGGCACCCAGAAAGTCGGCCCACGTGCCAGAGAGTACTTCGAAGGGAAGCTCACACAATAGAATAACCCTAAGTTGGGTTGCGGCGCTGAGGGACCCTTTGCACAGAATAAACGGTCAAGTCAGAAGGCCACATGGCAATGCACACGTGCCCATTAAAGGTTTCAGTGAAAGTTTGCTAAGGTACGCGCTAATTTAAGATTACGTATCAAATGTTTTAGGGGACATTTATATACGCTTTCAATGTGCTTCAGCGCGCTTTAAATGCTGGATGTGTATAAAAAGGAACCTTGGGACGTTTGAAGAGGGGGATCCGAGTGTTAACCTAATACACACAGATACGCAAAGACGAATTTGTTCACTTCTTTTCAGGTACTCACTGATAGAGCCAAACGAAGGTGCCCTAGCCTGCGAGGACAAGCCACGTACGTAGACGATCCTGGTCAGCCGGCCGGAACATTTGGCGCCCACCGTGGGGCGGATCTAAAACGTCAGTCCCACCACACAAGATTCTCAGTTCCAGTTCTTAAGACCTAGACAAGTTACGAAATTTTCCAGAAAGCCATGACCACGAGACCAGCACGCGCTAGGAGTGAAGAAATGACCATGCAACAACTCATGGGCATGATGCAAGGGCTGCAGGACGCAATGGCGGCCTCGAAAGTGGAGCAGGAGCGCATGCGAGCGGATCTTGCAGCCTCTCAAGCAAGAAACGATGAACTCCATCGTACCAACGAGGAGTTGCACCGTGGGTGGCGCGGCGGAGATGAACCTTAGGCCGCATCCCCACCTAGGGAATTCACAACACCATTCTCGCAGGCAATCCTGGAGACGGCGATACCCAGTACGTTCACGGGGCCCAAGGTGACCTTCACAGGGGTGGAGGATCCTGAGGCACACCTCACGGCGTTCCACACGCAGATGTTGCTGGTAGGCGGTTCCGACACCGCGAGGTGCAAGCTTTTCATGAGCACGTTGACGGGAATGACTATGGATTGGTTCATCAGCCTTCCAGAGGGTCAGTTCACGTCTTTCGCCCAGCTCTCGCGGCTGTTCAGAGAACAGTATTTAGCCAACAGGGCCCCAGCCCCAGTTTCGTACGACCTTTTCGACGTGAAACAATTCCAAGGTGAGATCCTGAAGGAATACATAAGCCGCTTTGGAGCACAAGTAGTGAAGGTGGGTACCACCGATGAACCCATGATTGCATACGCATTCAGGAAGGGGGTGCGACCCGGGTCTTTTGGTAAGTCGCTTAACTGCAAGCTTCCCAAGACCTTTGCTGAAGTGAGGCGACGAGCGTTGGAGCACATTGCCTCAGAGGGCGAGGCCTACGAGAAGTGCATGCCTGCTGCACCTGCACGACCAAGGGCGCAGGTACGCACACAACTTGCTACGATCCACGAAGCTGCCACAGAGAGAAGGAACCCAGACAAGAAGCGCACCTACGAGGTGAGGAGGGCCCCGCCTAGGGGCCGAGTGGAAGGAAGAAGAGAGGGAAGTAGACCACTGAGGCACAACTTTGTGGTGGAGCTCAAAGACCTCATCGTTGTGCCCAACATAGCAGACAGATTGAGGCCTCCAGCGAAGACTGACAAAATTTTAGGGCCCCACAAGGAATCGTGGTGCGAATTCCACGAAGCATTTGGACATCATATTAACAACTGTTTGGCGCTGGGCTATCAGTTGGATGAGCTTGTGAAGAGTGGTTTCCTAAAGGATTACCTCGCAGGGCCCACTACAACGGCAGCCACGGCAGTACAAGAGGAAGGCCAGGCACACGAGATGCCAGTCCATGAGGAGGTTCACACCATTTCTGGTGGATTTTCTGGAGGAGGGTCCACTGCCTCTCAACGTAAAAAGTATGTGAGGTCAGTAAATTCAGTTGCAGAGGAATTTCCGGACGACCCTTGGGAATCAGACCTTGTGTTCACAAGGGCTGACCTACGGGATGTCGTCCCTCACGACAATGACCCTGTGGTCATCTCAGTAGTTACAGCAGGAAGGAAGGTACATAGGGTCCTCGTCGACCAGGGCAGTTCCGCAGATGTCATGTTCTGGACGACCTTCAACAAGCTACAGTTGTCCCCAGACCTCTTGAGACCCTATACCGGATGCTTGTACGGATTTGCAGATAACACAGTGGAGGTACGTGGGTACTTGGAGCTGAGGACGACGTTCACTGATGGAACGGCGTCACGTACCGAAAGTATCTGGTACCTGGTGGTTAACGCCAACTCAGCCTATAACATTTTGTTGGGCAGACCCGCCCTAAACAGATTGAGGGCAGTACCTTCCACTCGCCACATGAAGATGAAGTTGCCAGACCTTAGCGGCAAAGTGATAGTCATCAAGTCAGACCAGGAAGAAGCCCGAAAGTGCTAGGAGAATAGTTTAAAAACAAAGAGAGGCGTGGTGATGGTAATTGAACGACCTCTCGTTTCAGGCTCGTCAACAGAGCTAGAATCCGTAGAAGAGGCGATGCCCACGGAGTCCACGCCCGACGACGCTTTACCTACAGAGGCGATGCCTGTGGATGACGTATGCACAAAGGGAAGACGTTGCGGCGCCTTGCCTATGGAAGAAGAGTCAGAGGAGGCGACACCCGAGGAGGCGACGCCCATGGAAGAGGATCCCATGACCGAGTCTCGCCCGGCGAGCGTGCAGCGTGAGCAACCCCAACCAGAGGACAACGTGGTGGAAAGACAAATAGGGGATAAGGCGTTCAAATTAGGACGCCACTTGAGCCGGGAAGAACAAAGAGAGGTAACGGCAGTGATCTCGCGGCACCTAGACACATTTGCATGGACCGCAGCAGACATGCCAGGTATCGACCCAGATTTCTTGTCCCATCGCCTTACCATGGACACCAAGGCCCGCCCTGTGCGGCAGAGAAGGAGGAAGTTCAACGAGGAGCGATGCCTCGTCGTGAAGGAAGAGACTCAGAAGCTACTAAACGCTTGGCACATCAGGGAAATACAATACCCCGAGTGGCTAGCCAACGTAGTCCTAGTCAAGAAGGCAAATGGGAAGTGGAGGATGTGTGTACACTTCACAGATCTGAACAAGGCATGCCCGAAGGATTCGTACCCACTCCCCAACATTGACACATTAGTAGACAGTGCCTCGGGCAGCAAGATGCTGAGTTTCTTGGTTGCATTCTCAGGTTACAATCAGATCAAGATGCATCCCAGGGACGAAAGCAAAACGGCGTTTATGACAAATACATGTAGCTACTGTTATAAGGTAATGCCATTTGGTTTGAAAAATGCAGGCGCCACCTACCAGAGATTGATGGACAAAATCCTTGCACCGATGCTAAGAAGAAACGTGCAGGCCTACGTAGACGACATGGTGGTGACCTCGAGCGAGAGGGGCCGACACACAGCTGATATGGAAGAGTTGTTCGCCACCATATCGAAGTACCACCTAAAGTTGAACCCAGAGAAGTGCGTCTTCGGCGTAGAGGCAGGAAATTTCCTAGGTTTCATGCTCACGGAAAGAGGAATAGAAGCGAATCCTGACAAGTGTGCAGCCATCATCGCCATGAGGAGCCCAACTTCAGTGAAGGAAGTTCAACAACTGACGGGGCGAATGGTAGCATTGTCGAGATTCGTATCAGCTAGTGGGAAAAGGGGCACCACTATTTCCAATGCCTCAAGAGGAATAGTCGTTTTACGTGGACAGACGAGTGCGAAGCAGCGTTCCTCAAGCTGAAGGAGTACTTGGCGACGCCACCCGTGCTTTGCAAGCCACAAGTAGGCGTCCCCCTCCGCCTATACTTTGCAGTAACAGAATGGGCCATTAGCTCTGTACTGGTCCAGGAACAAGACCAAGTACAGAGGCCAATATACTTCGTAAGCAAGGCTTTGCAAGGCCCAAAGTCAAGATACCAGTCACTAGAGAAGGCAGCACTGGCAGTAGTATTCTCAGCATGAAGGCTTCGCCACTATTTCCACAGTTTCACGGTGGTGGTAATGACGGACCTTCCCATCCAGAAGGTACTCCAGAAGCCAGACGTGGCCGGGAGGATGGTACGCTGGGCAGTGGAATTGTCAGAATTTGACATCCAGTACGAGCCCCGGGGATCCATCAAAGGCCAGGTCTATGCTGACTTTGTAGCAGAACTTTCACCAGGAGGAGATCCTCAAGAGGTGGAAGCAGGGGCACAGTGGATGCTCTCAGTGGATGGATCTTCCAACCAGCAAGGGAGCGGCGCTGGAATAATCCTGGAAGGACCTAATGGTGTGTTAATCGAACAGGCTTTGCGCTTCGCCTTCAAGGCAAGCAACAACCAGGCGGAGTACGAGGCGTTGATTGCCGGGATGCTTTTGGATAAAGAAATGGGTGCTCAGAGCCTCTTGGCAAAGAGTGACTCACAATTAGTCACAGGACAAGTAACAGGGGGGTACCAAGCGAAGGACCCACGGATGGCTGCGTATCTGAGGTACGTCGAGGTATTGAAAAGAGCCTTCGCTGCGTTTGAGCTGGTGCATGTCCCCAGGGAGCAAAATGCCAGTGCTGACCTGCTTGCCAAGCTGGCCAGCTCAGGCAAAGGGGGAAAGCAGAGGACCGTAATACAGGAGACCCTCAGGGTAGACGTCCTTCACGTTAGTACAACGAGAGGAAAACCAAGGAGTCATCGCTCGTTGAGTCAAGAGACGGTGAGGGCACCTTGCATTAGTACTTATGTAGCCTCGCCAGATGAAGAAAGGAGTGTACAGGTATGCGCTTTGGAGGAAGGTGACACTTGGATGACCCCTTACAGGCGATACTTGGCGGATGGGATCCTCCCAGCAGAGCCAGAGGAGGGCAAGAAGACTAAGAGGAACGCCGCCAGGTACACCTTAGTGGATGGGATATTGTTCAGGCATGGGTTTACGCACCCTATCTTGACGTGCGTAAGCGGCGATGAGTGCACCAGGATAATGGTCGAACTTCACGAAGGTATTTGTGGGAGCCACGTGGAGGAAGATCCTTGGCGTCCAAGGTGATACGTGCAGGTTTCTTCTGGCCAACAGTAAGAGAGGATTGTGTACGATACGCCCAGCATTGCAAGCAGTGTCAGAGGCATGCCGATTGGCACAAGGCGCCGCCAGAGGAGTTAAGATCCATATACAGCCCGTGGCCTTTCCACACCTGGGGAATTGATATCCTAGGCCCGTTTCCATTGGCAATAAGGCAGATGAAATACCTGATCGTTGCCATCGAATATTTCACCAAGTGGATAGAGGCATAGCCGGTGGCACAGATCACCGCCCACAAGGTACAACACTTTGTTTGCAAAAACATTGTATGTCGTTTTAGGGTGCCAAGGCGTCTCATTTCAGACAATGGCACCCAGTTCGCGAGCCAGCAGTTGGGGAAGTTATGTACAGAAGTAGGAATCAAGCAGGTATTCGCGTCAGTCGAACACCCCCAGACAAATGGGCAGGTCGAATCAGCAAACAGAGTTTTGTTGAGAGGATTGAAGCGCAGATTAGAGAAGGCTAAAGGGGCATGGGCAGAAGAAGTGCCAAGGATTGTATGGGCTTACCACACCACGCCTCAATCCACTACCATGGAGACACCTTTCAGCCTGGTGTACGGATCGGACGCCATGATCCCAGTGGAGATACACGAAATCTCGCCCCGTTTCCTAGGTTTCGTGGCGGAAGAGTCCAACGAAGAAAGGAGGGTGAACCTGGACCTGATAGATGAAGCTAGAGAAGAAGCGAAAATTAAGGCTGAGGCCGTGAAGAGAAGAATGGAGCGTCAATACAACTCCAAGGTGAAGATACGACAATTTCAGGTCGGGGATTTGGTCCTGAGGAAGGCTCACCCTTACGAGATAGAAAATAAACTGTCTCCCAAGTGGACTGGACTGTTCAGAGTAACCAAGGCCAAAGGGAATGGGTCGTACAAGCTAGAGACTCTAGAAGGAGGCCCCATCCCACGTAGTTGGAACGCGACAAATTTGAAGTTTTATTTCAGTTAAGATTTTGTAAAGGGGGCACTCTTTTTCCCTCTCGAGGGTTTTTTAATGAGGTCACCCAAATAAAGAAAAGGAAAGTTTAAAGATATATTTGCCTTAGTTTTTCCTTGCCTTGTAAAACCTAAGATCAAAGAAAAAGACAATATCGGCGTCGCCCGGGCAAGGCGTCGCCAAGGTAAGGCGTCGCCCGAACAAGGCGTCGCCAAGGTAAGGCGTCGCCAAGACGAGGCTTCGGCAAGAAAGGACGTCGCCCAAAGAAGGCGTCGCTAAGATAGCAAGGCCAAGATAAGGCATCGCCAGGACAAGGCGTCGCCAGAAGTAGGCATCGCCACCAGGTAATCAAGTGGAAGTCAAGCCTGGAGCGAAATAACAGGTATATCAGTGTAAGTTAAAATCCGGGCGCTTAGTCCTTGAGCAGGGGTTAAGGGATTCCCTTGGGACACCCCCTCTTCAAGTATGAACAGCTAGCCCCGGTACCAGATATCAGTGTAAGTTAAAATCCGGGCGCTTAGTCCTTGAGCAGGGGTTAAGGGATTCCCTTGGGACGCCCCCTCCTCAAGTATGAACAGCTAGCCCCGGTACCAGATATCAGTGTAAGTTAAAATCCGGGCGCTTAGTCCTTGAGCAGGGGCTAAGGGATTCCTCTGGGACGCCCCCTCCTCAAGCATGAACAGCTAGCCCTGGTACCAAATATCAGTGTAAGTTAAAATCCGGGCGCTTAGTCCTTGAGCAGGGGGTAAGGGACTCCTTTGGGACGCCCCCTCCTCAAGTATGAATAGCTAGCGCCGGTACCAGATATCAGTATAAGTTAAAATCCGGGCGCATACTCCTTGAGCAGGGGCTAAGGGATTCCTTTGGGACGCCCCCTCCTCAAGTATGAATAGCAGGGCGTGGGCACCAAAGTACGACTTAGTCCCAAAGTATTTAGACACGCTGAGGACACCCAGAGCAGGTCTCTCCTTGGGCGTAGACATTCAGCACAACTAGGATAAGGCCTTCGCGCCTCCGAGCGATGTCGAGGCCAAAGAAAAAGAGACTCCCCTGTCATCCCAAATCGATGAGAAAGTCAGTACTGCCTTCGGCTACGAGGGCCTTGGGCCCCGAAAAGGTAAGTAGGGAGCAGGCCGAAGATTTCACAAGTTTAGAGGGAAAAAGAAACTCGAAGATTAAGAAGAAGAAGCACAGAAGCATGAGTCGTTAAAAGGTGTGCCTCACACCTTAAGAAGAAAGAATAAGAGGGAGAAACACGCGCTACCTAAAGAGTGAAAGAGAAGCAACCGAGAAATACATTGAAGGCAAGCACCAGTTGGGCCTTTGATGTAGGAAAGAAAGCAGATAAAAGTGCAAGAGAAGTTGGAAGCATGTGAAGATAAAGTTTTAAATAAGCATTTAAGCAAAGATCAAGAGTAATAATTACAGACAAAGTTCGCGACAGTTGCAAATTAAGCAAAAAAGCAATCATATGCATGCCAGATATTGAGTCGAAACACAAAGTGAGGCTATTCTTCAGGGGCCTCCAAAGGCACGAGCTTGCCATCAACCACTTCGTTCAAAGGGCTGCACCCAGTGGCGTTGATGCCTGGGTTCACGCAGGCAGCTTGGACAAGAGCCTCAGCAAACCCTTCGACGAAACTAGAGGCGGATTCCTCAACTAGTTTCTCCTTAGCAACCTTGAAGTTGGCAGCTTGAGCGGTCATCTCTCGGTCCTTGGAGGCCAAGGCAGAGGTCAACTCTTGGACTTTGACTTGGAGGGTGGCCTTCTCAGTGGTTAACTGGGTACACTCATAAGTTTTGTTTGCAAAAGCGACCTCCATCTTCCCCAACTTCTGCTCCCGGTCCATGCAATGGTCCTCGAGTTTCTTCTGATATACCTTAGAGGTTTCTGCAGCCGCCTCAAGGTCAGCGATCTTTGTGCGAAGGGGGACCACCTCATTGAGAAGCCTTGCCTGGGATTGAGCCACCTCGTGCAGTCGTTTGTTGGCCTCCTCCCTTGCCTTTTGTGCCACCCTCAGGGACTCTTTGTAAGAACCCTCTTGACGCCCCCAGTGGGCGGCTAGCCTCTCTTTCTCCTCTTTTAGCTTCTCCTGCCCCTCTTTCAGAGAAGCAATTTCCTTCTCCAGAGCTTGGAAGGCAGAAGCTTGGGCGGTTTTTGCCCTGGACTGTTTGTGCCAAGTGTAGGCACAAGACATGAAGAGGCCCATGTAATAGTACATGCTCTCCCTCTGGGGCTCTTCAGCTTGGCTACTAGCAGATCCCAGGCTCAGAAATCCCCTTAATGACTCCTGCATGGGAAGAGGAAGTTCTGGGGCAGGGGGAAGAACGCCCACGGGTTCAGCTTCAAACCCCCTCTCCTGATGCACTAATTGGGGAGGGGAAGTGGCGCTCGGTGGATCCTCCCTTAAGGACTCCGCCCCATGAGAGGAGGAAGTAGCGGAGGTAACCATCTGAGGGGCATGCTGGGTTCTTTGTCGTTTGAATACTTGCCCCTCAGCAGAGTCCTCATCATCAGAAACAACCTCCACCACCCGCTTACCCTTGTCAAGGGGGCTGAGGAAGCACCCGCCTCAACCAGCGCGAGAGGCACGGCTGCGATGGGAGGTGGAGAACTTGGAAGTGGATGGGGAGAAGCTGGGGTTGTTGGATTCGTTGGTGTTGTTGCAGGTTGAGGTTGGGGGTTAGGAGAAGATGGGGGTGCGGAAGAGGTTGAGAGTGGAGACGCCAAAGCCCCATCCTTGGACTTCAGCACTTGGACCAGTCGCAATCGTCGTTGCCTATCCATCTTAGAATCTACATCAAGAAGACAAATATAGCAGAGGTTAGGCACATGTTAAAGTTAAAACACAAAGGAGCAGACCAATCATGCAGAAATCCAACAAAAATAAAGGCCAGAAAGCTATAGAGAAGGACATTCATACTTATATATTTGGCTAGAGCGTCGGCATTGAACTCTAGACATATCAGAGTGGCGGTTTCGAAGCCCCCCACACTGGTCAGGATCTGGCAAGCCTCTCGATCGTTCGAGGGCAGTTCATCCAGCGACTTGGACTTCATGGTCTTGACCTCATTCACCCAGTACAGGGGAAAACCGTCAAGGGCAGAGGGGTCGTAGTCAGAACAACAGACTTTGAAAAATTTGCCCTTCCACCCCTTGAAGGATTGTTGGAAGAGAGATAGGAGAACCCTTCCAAGGATATTGCTGAGGCTCACCCAGAGGATTTTCCCCTGCTTCTTCACTTCAAAGAAGTGCAGGAAGATGTCAACGGAAGGTGTGCACCCGAAGAAGCCGCACAAAATGCCAAAGGCCTTGACAAAGGCCCAACCATTGGGGTGCAGTTGGGCTGGGGCGATGTTAATATCCGTCAACAAATCCCTCTCAAATCGGGAGAAAGGCAAGCGCATCCCAATACACTTGAAGATGACTTGGTAGAAGTAGAAGAAGGGGACCCATTGTTGGCCCGTGCGTCCCCGCATACGGGCTCCCCTAGAGTGCAAGGGATCACTGCAATGTCATCATCGTGCCTTTTCCCGAAGGCACGATGGTCGTAAGTAATTGGCTCCCCTATGTGATCCCTCCAAGCTTTGGTGGACACTAGGCTCGAGCACTCGTCGAGCAGTTCGACCGGAGCCCATGGGTATAAGTCCCTATAGTTAACGTTGAGGGGAGGGGGATTGGCCGTCATTTTGGTACGTGCCATTGACGAAAACTGAAGAACGGAGAAAGAAAAAGGGTTCAGCAAACAAGGATAAAAAGGGAGAGAAACCCTACGAAAACCCCTACCCACACGAGAAATCCAAAAAGGGGGGGGGGACAGAGAAATGAGAAACAAAATATAAGAAATGCAAAGAGATAAGCAGTCCCAGGCAGATATACCAGTAAGAAAATTAAAGGGCGAGCCATCGAAGAGGAAAAACCATACCTTTTGAGTATCAGGGTGGTTGAAGATTGAGAGTGCGAAGGAGAGAATGAAGGTTGCAGAGAGAGTTTGAGAAGATGAACAGTGGAGAGAATGCGAAGAGTGAATGAAACAGTGGCTTGGAGCGCGCGTTTTGAAAGATGCAACGTTAACTTGAGAAGCGCAAGAAGCGCTAAGTGATAGTCGTGCGATCAAGCCACGTGTCAAGAGATTAGAACATAACTAAAAAACGTCACATTCGCAAGCGCAGAGAACGTCGCGTCAAATGTTCAGAGAATGTCATGTCAAACTGAACAAAGGAATGTCACGTCAGCAAGAATGCCACATGGATAATGGGACGAGGCCTTAGTCTTTTCGCTGAAACAAGTGTCAGCTCAAGACTGGGGGGCTTGTGTACCGTTCCGTCCCCGGTCGTTGACCAAAGGTCAGAGTCAACGCATGGTGGGACCCCTCAAGGGACCCAAGGAAGAGAAGTCAACAGGTTGACCGCTCGAGTCATCGCCTTGCTGAGGCGTCGCCTAAGTGAGGCGTCGCCCAAGAGAGGCATCGCCCAAGAGAGGCATCGCCCAGAAGAGGCATCACCGAGTAAAGACATTGCCAGAGAGGCTTCGAGCCTCGACCATACAGAACAGTAGTAAAGAGAAGAGAAAGGTGGCTTCAAGGCCATAAGTTCTAGTACCAGTAGGGGGTAACCTGACTCGTGAAGTACCCATGCCACTGCTGGGAGACCCTGAGATAGATACGACCCATGAAAGGGCCATGACCAGGGGAGAACCACGTGCATGGTACGAGAGCAAGGTAGATACGCCCCCCAGGGTGAGTGACTAGTGATTGGGAAGCGTGGGTTGGCACCCAGAAAGTCGGCCCACGTGCCAGAGAGTACTTCGAAGGGAAGCTCACACAATAGAATAACCCTAAGTTGGGTTGCGGCGCTGAGGGACCCTCTACACAGAATAAACGGTCAAGTCAGAAGGCCACGTGGCAATGCACACGTGCCCATTAAAGGTTTCAGTGATAGTTTGCTAAGGTACGCGCTAATTTAAGATTACCTATCAAATGTTTTAGGGGACATTTTTATACGCTTTCAATGTGCTTCAGCGCGCTTTAAATGCTGGATGTGTAGAAAAAGGAACCTTGGGACGTTTGAAGAGGGGGATCCGAGTTTTAACCTAATACACACAGATACACAGAGAGAAACCCTAGTTGTCTTCGCGGCACACTCACAGTGAGCACAAGGCAATTAGGGCAACACAGTTCTAGTTACGCAGTTTCAGTCATTCAGTGCAGTTTTTGATGTTTCTCGCTAGCTGACTTGATCGTCGGAGTGCAAACGGCCGCGAGGGCGCCCATTTGTTCACTTCTTTTCAGGTACTCACAGATAGAGTCAAACGAAGGAACCCTAGCCCGCGAGGACAAGCCACGTACGTAGACGATCCCGGTCAGCCGGCCGGAACATAATTTAAAAAATATATAGTAGCTTAGTGTTGTTTGTATTATTTATAGTGATATTTACATATTAGTTTAATGTTGTTTTCAATAACATTTATTTATAAAATGTCACAATGTTATATTTATATTATAGTGATATTTATAGGTAAAAATGTTACTATAGCACATAAAATTTATATATGGTAAGATTTTAAATAAATGTTACAAATGTTACTGAAAATGATAAATGGTGTAGTGTGTATATATCTTTACTTTCAAACAAGGAAAACTCTACGACAATGGGATTTGTCATACAAAATCCTAAAATAATGAAATAAGTTATAACTTCATAACTCGTTAAAAAATATTATTACTACTTAATTTAAAGAATATTACAGTACTTTTGGCTTAGTGCACGTGCCTGGTCTCCTTTTTTTCTTACAAATTTATTTGCTAATTAAATATAAAACTCGTAAAAGTTATTTTTTTATACAAAATTTTCCTTTTTAAATTAATTATCAAAATTCTTGGTCAACAAAAGAAAAAAAAAAAAAATATATATATATATATATATATATATAAATTATTGTTTAATTTACTTTCACTAAAAAAAATTATTAAATAAAAACTAATTTTAGAGACAAAAAATAATTAGTTGCTATAATGACAAAATTAGATATTATATTAGAGAGTAAAAAAATTATTGGTATCAAAATTAGTTTTTATTGATAAATAGTTTCTAAATTGGTATCTAATTAGTTAATTAGGTTTTAGCTACCAATTATTTAAATTTTAAAGTTGGTATCTAAAACATTGCTATCAAATTATATAACAATTTAGAAAGTTTTATCAATAATAGAAACTAATTTATATATCAATAATTTGTTTAGTCTCTAAAATAGTATCTAATTTTCTCAATATAGCAAGTACTTATTTTTTTTCTCTAAAATTAATTTTTATTTAATGATTTTATTATAGTGTTTATAAAAATTTTAGTATTATAAAAGAAAAAATTATATTAAAATTAATTTAAATCAGTTGACTATATGCGAATTTTTTGTTAATAAGCAAACCATTGCATATAGATCGTTTTTGGACAGCTAGGTGGTGGGAGGGGTAGAAGATGACCATATATATTACATCGTTCATATGTATGATTTTGAAACTTCTACGTGCTTATAATAAAATAAGAATAACTAATTAACCTCATTGACTAAAACTCGTAATTTCTTAGTATTGAATTTTCTACGTTAATGGCGTATCATATTCGACTATTGCTTTAGTAGAAAACTATATGCATCTATTTCCTTTGTCATTACTAGCTTTAGTTGGCCTACATATATCAATAAACCACCCTCTTTGGACTAAATCAATAATTGAAGTATTCGTTTTATACCATTTTTTTTATTTCTGCTTTATACCTACCGTGAATGTTTCTTTAAGGTGAAATGGTCTTTTTCATGGCTCGGTCCACATATTACTGGGTATGATATGGTGCAATATATTTTATTGGTATTTCTTTATGGATCAATAGAAAAATTGTACTCACACACCTGCTTCAGTGCCTCTATAAAAACAGCAATGGAGGCAATAGCAATTCAAACAAATTCATATATATCATATAGGTTTTATCATTTCTCACAGATCTGAAGGAGTACTATATATACACCTTGTTCAATCATTACATAGTGATATATAGAATGGCATTGCGAGGATATTTCTTTGTTCTTCTGCATGTCTTTGTGTTTTCTGCTCTTGCAACCTCAGCTTTCTCAGAATTGTCATCTCATTACTATGACTACTCTTGCCCCAAAGCTTTGAGCACCATCAAAACTGTTGTGGAGACTGCGGTGCAGAAAGAACGCCGTATGGGAGCATCCTTGACACGCTTGCACTTCCATGACTGCTTTGTTAACGTAAGACAATCTATTCTTGTGTACAGCATATTCATCTGCATCTTATAATACCAACAAATGATTGATTTAGTATCAGAGATATCGCATCACTATAAATATAAGACATTTTATAATATATAAATAATTACAAACTTTAGCATATTTTTCCTTATGAAAATATTACTCAATCCATGTACGTTGGGAGAATGAATGTAATAAGTTTAACTTGGTTTTGTGAGGGTGATTTCAGGGCTGTGATGGTTCAATTCTTCTAGATTCAACATCCTCCATTGACAGCGAAAAGAATTCAAATGCTAATTTTGAATCTGCTCGAGGGTTTGAAGTGGTGGATGAGATCAAGCAGGCTGTGGACGAAGCATGCGGTAAACCTGTTGTTTCCTGCGCAGACATATTGGCTGTTGCAGCTCGTGACTCTGTCGTTGCGGTGAGTAACAATATATAGTTTATTATAACTCCATAACCACAACTACTACACGTAATATATGAAAAACTGAGCTTAACGTTTTGACTTGAATTAGTCTGCACTGTAAATTTCATTGTAAGAATAATGTGCATGCACCATGCAGTTAGGTGGGCCAACATGGAAGGTGAAACTGGGGAGAAGAGACTCTACCACAGCAAGTCGGGCAGCAGCAGATGCAAACATTCCAGCACCATTTTTTAGCCTCTCTGAACTCATCACCAACTTCAGAAACCATGGTCTTGATGAGAAGGACCTCGTTGTTCTTGCTGGAGGCCACACCCTCGGATATGCACGTTGTGCTACCTTTAGGGATCGTATCTACGAGGACTCCAACATCGACTCTGACTTTGCAAAAGATCTTAAATACATTTGCCCTACAACTGGTGGTGACTCCAACCTTTCTCCTTTGGACCCAACTGCTGCCCAATTTGACAAAAATTATTACTCTAATTTGGTCCAAAAGAAAGGGCTTCTTCACTCTGATCAAGAACTCTTCAATGGTGGTTCTACTGATGAGCTTGTCAAAGAGTACAGCTACGACACAGAAGATTTCTACGAAGATTTCGCAAATTCGATGATTAAGATGGGAAATATTCAGCCCCTCACAGGGAATCAAGGTGAAATTCGTGTTAACTGCAGGAAAATAAACTGATAACTGTGTATCATACTTATAGAATAATGCTTGGTCAGGTATATGGCTGTTGGCTTATTCCGGGGATTCATATTGTATTCTCTTAGGATCCTGTTTTTGCTTTTCTTTTTTAGTTCTGCTTTGATTCTGTATTTTTAATTAATTTTTTTGTTGCTAATAAAAAAATACACATATAATAATTCTTGAGGGTGTCACAGTATTGCACAATTATGATTTAGTATTTATATATGATTGTATGTTTTCAAATTGATTCTTATGATGTACAACTTCTTTACATCACCATACTTTCTTTAAGATTCTTACACACAATAATCTCTAACCCGAGAGAATTCAAGAGCTAAGTGGATCGAATTGAGAGACTTAAATACAAAGTTCTTCCCTTCGATGTTTAACTAGAGCTACGAGCACATAGTGGTACATAGTGAATAACCAAGAAAAAAAAAGTTTTAACAAATATTATTTAGTGAGATTGATATAATCCTACAAATTAATTTAATTAATGAAATTTTTTTTAATTTTTATTAAGTTTCAAAGGTTATTCAAAAACCTTAACAAAGTAATGGACTTTTTTTTAACTTTTGTTAAATTTCAAAGATTTATTTTAAAATTTCAACAAAATAACGAAGGTTTTTTTAACCTTCGCTAAATTCTAAAAGTTTTTTCTAAAACCACAACAAAATAACGAAAATTGTTTTAACCTGATTAAATTTCAACGATTTATAGTAGAACCTCAATAAAAAAACTCCAGATTTTTTAAACTTCAATAAATAAATATAATTTAATATAGTTATAAATAATTAAAAACTACACAGTTTTAATATATTATATAATAAATTCTCTAAAATTTTGAAAGTGTAACTTTACATTGCACATAAGTTTTTTAATGTTTCAAAAAATTATTTTCAAAACAAAGCAAAATAACCTTGAATAATAAGTATTTCATCATTATTTGCATATATTTTATGATTGATAGTAGTTGGTTTATATAATTCCTAGTTTTTTTTGTTACCAGTTCATATTTCAAAAAAACTTGACTTATTTTATTTTTGCTTTTGATATACATATATTTTATGTGAAATTTTAGTTTTACTTATAATTGTTAATATTTAATTCTCATAATTTTGAAATATTTTAAATCAAGGCCTTTATTTTAAAATACATCTAATAATTATTTTACTGTGAAAATGAGAACTGATAAAGTTAATTTCTCCTTGCAATATGTTCTTGCAATCTTTAGCCAAGAACACACATGGCTTTGAAGCCCACATCTAATAGATAATGTAATTATTTAGGATATATAAAATAGTGATAAACACCAGTTGTTGTCGAGTTAGGTAATGGTGGCTTGTGACCCAAGTTGTGGTAGTAAGGTGATGGAAGAAGCAACGTTGGAGTAAGAAGAAGATAATGTTTTATTTAGTGTTTCTCCTTAGATATAATAGACATAAGTGTGGCTGAAGTGTGATTCCTTGTTAGGACTATCGTCGGCGACCATTGAGCCTGTGCCAGAGAGCAGTGTGTCTATGGTGGAAGAAAGAAGTCAAGAGGATCGTTAGAGATGGTGGAAAATGGGGTTGAAGGTTATTTCAAACGACAAGTCATTTTAGGAAATTTTGAAAGTTGTGGTATTTTACTGAGGTTCTTAAACCCGTGGTATTTTACAGAGGTTGTTAAACCCATGGTATTTTACGGAGGTTTTGAAACCCATGATATTTTACAGAGGTTTTGAAATCCATGGTATTTTACGTAAGTTTTTAAACCCATCATATTTTATAAGGGTTCTAAAAGGATTTTCCTAAGGTTTAAAAAATCCCCAGAGAACACATTCCTCGGGGATGGTTTAGTGAGGGAAACTGCAACCTTGGGTAAATGACTTAATAGAGGTTTTAACCTTGGATAATGTAAAAATAAACCCCCGTTAAAACCATCTTTTCTTGTAGTGAACTATGGTGTAAGGAATAGATTATTCCTATTTCCAACCAACTGAATTATTTAAACTTTAAAACAATGAAAACCAACCATTCTCTTTTCTATACATAAATTGCATCTATGTTCTCCTTCCTTAAACATGCTAATAGGTAGGAAAATATATTAGTTAAGGTTCAAGGTGCAATAATAATAACAAAAATTCTTGGCTTAAAATTTTTATCACAAAAAATATACTCAATTTACATAAAGGTTGGCTATTTGGTCTTAGTTTCCTAATTAACACAAATGTCTTTATCATTTTCATGCTCTTTTATGATGTAACAAAAAATAAAAATTAAGCAACCACAACTGTCAATTTATCAGTGAAACTCTCAAACTGTTTCAAGATTCACACACTCACTTGGCTTAATTAGTGTAATTCCTTACTGTTTTTCATTCTCTGTTCCAATTAATCATCTTGTTAAATTTTCATATACCACAATCTCAACAACATTTGAATATGGATTCAATACATTTTCTTTTCCAACTCGTGTCTAACTCATTGCACTATTCTAATCTTTAAACACAAATTCTGATTAATACTTTTTCCACAATTCAAATTAATATTCCAGTTCTTATAATATTATTTAAGAAAAACATAAAACTAGAAAAAAATTGAACAATTAAATTAAAAGTTAAAATAACTCAATAATAAAAATATAAGCAAATTAAACGACTTAAAGGAAATAACTAAATAAGCAAACTGAACAAATGAAAAATATAAGCCATTTAAACTACTGAAAAGAAATAACTAGAAAGATAAAATCATATTTTTATCTTGCTTTATGCTCAATCATCTCTTCTTAGTAATTCATCCAACTCTATGTTAAAGTCCTCATCTATAGCTGTAGATGGTCCTTCTTAACTTGTTGGACTTGCCTTCCTTGAAAATATAATACCTATCCCCAAACCATGCTACATAAGATCCAAACTAATATGGAGGCATATAGGGGTTGGGTTACCCTTAAGCACATAATTTTGAAATGCTCCATTCACTTAGGCGAGTTGTATCTCGCCCAAGCGAGGCTGACATGGCATGTGTATAAGTGAAATCTTGCCTAAGCAAGATTTATCTCGCTCAGCGAGATTGCTCCAAAGAGAACCACTTTTTTAAACACTTAACTCACCTAGGTGAGTTGTAATTTACCTAGGCGAATTTCTCTACACCAAAATTTTCTAAATTTATGCAAAATCATGGATTTTATCAAGTAACATCAAAACTAAAATTAATATAAACAAATCAACACTATATGAATAATAGTTATATTGGGTTACTTCCCACAAAGTGCTTGTTTAACTTCATGTAGCTTGACACCTGTCTCTCTACGACCTCTTTGTTGCAATAACATTTAGGTTACAACTTTAGCTCTTCTTAAGTATGGGCTTTCAAGTTCAATAGTTCCATCAGTTCTGATTTCTTTGAGAACCCATAACCTTGACCCTTTTTGTCTTCAACCATCTAGGTTGGAATTTTAGCTTAACGCTTCTAAACCCTAAACCCTAAGCCCTAAACTCAAAGAAAGCAATGGATTATCACTAGTAGGATCAAAATAAGCATGTGTTTAATAAATGTGTATGACATCAGTATCACCGTGAATATCATCAATTTGTATGACATCAGTTGAGTGTAATAGTTATTTTTTCCCTTCAAATCAGTTGTTGGTTTTGCAAAATAACTAGGATTGGAGTATATAGTAGTATTTATTTCTATACATATAGAACATTGCCATCAGTGCAATTTGTGAGTTTTTCCATTTCAGAAAACTCAAGTTCAACATTTGTATAAGTGGTATTATCATCATAAGTACAATGAGTGTAAGGTTCTTGTATATCATCTATTGTAGTAAAATCACTTTGTGGAGTATTTCATAATAGAATCTGAATCCAAATTAATTAACAGTTCTGACTCCAAATAGAGTGACTGTGAATCAATTTCATGAGTTACAATTGCTTTAGGAACACAAACTGTTGCAACAGGAGAATTAACTATAGGAAAATCACTTCCTACTGCAGTAAAATTAGTACAAATATCATTGTTAGCTTAAGCAAAGAAATACATAGGATCAGTAGAAAGCTCAGTGGTAACAACAGTTTCATGGTCAGATTTATCAGTAAAATCATTAACAAGACTAGCATGAGCAATGTCCTAGGTATGAATAGGTTCAACATAATCATGAACAAATTAGTGAAGGTGTAATCAAAAGTATTAAAATTATGAACACAATCATGGAAGTTAGCTGAAACATCATCAATTAAAGCATCATGAACACAATCAAGAGAATAAACAACAATTTCATCCTTTATATCAATAGAGGATTCATCTATTAAAGTAGAATTATCCAAACAAGTGCAAGTCAAGTAATCTGGTAAAGATTTAGGTTGTAGTGATTGTCGTTAATGAAATAATGGAGGGT
The DNA here is from genome assembly GCF_000499845.2 of Phaseolus vulgaris. Lineage (NCBI taxonomy): Eukaryota > Viridiplantae > Streptophyta > Magnoliopsida > Fabales > Fabaceae > Phaseolus > Phaseolus vulgaris. The sequence goes on along the minus strand of NC_023750.2, from coordinate 14,116,851 downwards.
TAGACTGTTCTGAAATAGTAGAAGGTAGTGAATGGTCAAACTCTATCGGATGGGTATGTTAAAATTATAGGACTAAAACAAGAGGGGGGTGAATTGTTTTTGAATGATTTTCACAAGTATTGAAGGTAGAGTGAAAGGTTATGAAGAATTAATCAGTGGAAAATCTGTCCAACCAAACATAAATATGTTTTTAAGCTTGATGCATAAAATCAATCGGTTGTTTTTATGAAACAGTCGGTTGTTTTTATCAACACTTTATAAAAACAAAGTTAAAGCAATTTAAATAGTGTAAGGATAGAGAGATTCACACAGAATGTTTATACTGGTTCACTCTTCACCAAGAGCTACATCCAATCCCCAGAAACCACTGGGTATTCCATTATGTAACCAACAACATATTACAAATTACACACACACACCAAAGAAGTGATCTTGAACCCCTCAAGAACACCCACTTCCTTTGGCTACAACATAACACAGATTAGAACACCCTCTGACTTTGTGCAACACCATATCTTTACAGAAATACAAATCAAAGAGAGAAAGGAATAGAATACACCTGATACAATCACAAATTGGATTGAAAGAATACACAACAGTCCTATTCCACTCTTAGCAAAAACTCCAAAGTCTTAAGCAATCTTGGAAAAACTTATTTTGAAAGTGTTAATTTGAATCCATAACAACCAGGAGCGTATAACCACTTATTTATACTCCAATCAGTTGTTAAAATCATTTAATGCAAAAGCCAAATCAGTTTTAAAACAAACAAAACATATTGAATCAGTTAAACTAATTCTGTTAAGGATTTTCAAAAAACAATCAGTTGATTTTTTTGAAATAACCGACTGAATTGGTTTAACAGCAAAGTCAACCAAAGTCAAACAGTTTAAAAACCCTTCAAACAAGCTGAGAGAAAAACAACCGATTAAAACGAAAAATCAACAAGTTGTTTTTCTGCTTCTCTTTGATAACACATCTTTTTCAAAGGGATTAAAATCAAATAATCTTGGATCAAATCCATGAGTGGAGGGTTTAGGGTTTAGGGTTTAGGGTTTAGGGTTTAGGACAAATTCAAACTACCCAAAACACACCCAAAAACCCATCATCAAAGTCTTCAAGCAATCCACATAGATTTGGAGACATCAAAGCCAAAGTTCAAAAGGGTAGACACTTTAAGGTTAGAGGTTATAGGAATATTAGACTCTGTGAAAAAATTAAGTGACCACGGCTTCGCTCAAAGGCGCGGAGGATTTATCTCACAAACTATTTCGTTTAACCTTAACGTTTTCACTCGAAAAGGGGAGGTGTTCTCTCACGAACCTACCTCTCTGCCCACGAGACTTCTAGCGCTAGGAAACAAGTTTTTACTGAATTGTACATAACTCGAGAAAATATTTCAATCGAAATTTTTCTGGTGACCTCGTTAAAAAACCCTTATAAGGGAAAAAGAGTGTCCCCTAATACCATGTACAATACTCTTGCTTAACTGAAATAAAACTTGAAATCGGTTGCACTTCATGTGCAAGGAACCGAGCCCTACTTCAGCGCCTCAAGTCTGCATACTTCGTCCCGAGGACCTCTGTTTTTCTAAACAAAACGTCTCGTACGGGGGAGACCTGTCGTGAAAACAATAGGGTTGCCTTCTCCGGTACCTGCTGTCTTTCTTCAGGTCCTTGGCATACTCTGCTTCCCCTGTGTACGAGGGCCTACTAATGACCATAGATACTCATCTCTTTGTTTTGAGGTTGTTCTCGTAGCATCTATTGGCCTCCTTTTGATCTGATTTGATGGTAATCACCTTTCCTGTCAAGTTCGGTAGCTTCATCTTCATGTACCTTGTTGACGGCACAGCCCCTAACCTATTCAGCTTTGGTCTACCCAACAACATATTATAAGCAGAGGAGGCATTGACAACAAGGTAACTGATGCTCTCCGTAAGTGACGTGGTGCCATCCGTGAAGGTGGTCCTCAACTCCAAGTATTCGCGCACCTCTACCTGGTCTCCTGCAAAACCGTAGAGAGAGCCACCGTAGGGCCTTAGCATGTCGGGGGATAGTTGCAGTTTTTTGAAAGTCGTCTAGAACATCACGTCTGCCAAGCTTCCCTGATCTACCAGCACATGGTGCACCTTCCTCCCTGTGGTTACCATTGAGATCACCACTGGATCGTTGTCATGGGGGACAACGTCCTCAAGGTTGGCCTTGGTAAAGACCAGGTCGACGTCGAAGGCGTCGTTGGTCCTCTGTGCTTCTACCGACATCATTGTTCGCACGTATCTCCTTCGCTGAGAAGTGGTACAACCTCCTCCCGAGAACCCTCCTGCGATGGTGTGGACCTCACCATGCACGGGGACTTCGTGCCCCAGGCCACCCCCTGCTGCCGCCATGTCCTCGGTCCCCTGTTTTTCTTGCAAATAATCTCTTAGGAGACCGTTCTTCACCAACTCGTCTAGCTGGTGTCCCAGCACCAAGCAATTGCGTATGGGATGGTCGAATGCTTGGTGGAACTCACACTAGGCGTTCTTATTGGGCCCGAACCTCTTGTCGGTCTTGGGAGGTACCTTCAGCCTCTCAGCTATATTTGGGATAGCGATTAGGTCCTTCAATTCTACCACGAAGTCGTGCCTTGGTGGCACGTTATCTCTCTCGCGCCCCCTTGCATTTGGCTTTCTTGGTTGAGAGGGTTACTGCTTCACGAGGGTCTTCATCCCTGTCGTTGCCTCGTGTACCCTTAGGGTTTGAGGATGACCTGTCGCACGCGACCGTGTGGGAACCACACATGTGCGCTTTTCACTAACTTCTTCCTCCGCCACAATATGGGACACCTTATCTCGGCGAAGGTCTTAGGGTGGTTTCAGATGAGTGACTCGCTAAAGGATCCCGACACGATGCCCTTCCTGAACGCGTGCACGATCATCTTTTCTTCTGTAAGGTTCAACCTAACCACTTGCGTTCCAAAGCGATGGAGGAACTCCTTCAAAGACTCTACTTGATATTGTCTTACATCAAAGAGGTCATAAGAGACTGACGGGGGAGCTCGATTCGCGATGTATTGTGCCCTGAACAGCTTTATGAGTTGCAAGAACGACGTTACATGGCCATCAGAGAGGCTGATGAACCAGTCCATCGCTGTTCTTGCCAAAGTGCTCATGAACAGCTTGCATCGCACCGCATCGGAGCCCCCAACCAGCATCATCTGTGAATGGAAAGCCGTAAGGTGGGCCTCCGGGTCTTCCATCCCAGTGAAGGTCACCTTGGGCCCTATGAGCGTGGCTAGTATCGCTACATCCACGATCTCTTGTGAGAACGGTGTTGGGAACTCTCTGGTTGGTGTCACAAGCTCCTGATCTGCACCTTCACGCTCAGCCGTGTGGGTTTGCAGGTCTTTGCGCAGTTCCTCGTTTGAACGACGCAGTTCTTCGCTCGTAGCTTGCGATGCTACCAAGTTAGCTTGGATTCGTTCTTGGTTTGATCTCGACACGACCATCTCTTCCTGAAGGGCTCGCATCGCCTCCATAACCTGTTGCAGGGTGAGGCCCCCACCCCCGTTTGGTACAACAGGTCCTTGCCTCGTACTTCTCATCTCCTGGATCTTCCTGGTTCTTGGCAGTGGGACAGTGTTTTGTATCGTGTCCCACGGTGGTGCCAAATGTTCCTGCCGATTGACCCGAAATGCCTGCGTGCGCCTACGTCATTCCTACGTCCAGAATCCTCGCGTTCGCACGTGCTTCTCCTGTGATGAACACCTAAAAACACAAAGACAAAGGGCGCCCTAAAAGCCGTTTGCACTCCGACGCTCAAGTCAGTACTAGGGCTATGAAACACCGAAATTGTGTAACTTGTTATTGTGTGTGTTTAGCGACGCAAGGGGCTTGCCTTTGTCAAGTTTGTTACTTTACTATTTATAGACTGAAACTAGGGTTTCCTCTTTGCCCGAAATGGGCCTTTCTGATGGGCGGGCCCAACACTGTTGTTACCTTACTCTTAGGATAACCTAGCGCGTGGGGTCCCTAACTGGAGTGCAATCTCTAAAGGGGTGACCACCTGGGTGCCTCCTCGTCCACTTGATCTCTGGGGTCACCCGCCTTTGGGAGTGCCCTAGCTGTTCACGTGCCATGCATGCAGCTCACCGCTGGAACGTGACCCTCGCCGGTCATATCTTTCCAATGGCTCTACACTTTGTGTTACGCCTAAACGCGTCATCCACTCTGCAAGCATGGGCCCTCGTGATCTATGCTTCTCCCTTACTGATAACTGGTGTTTGGTCTGAGATCCATCTCTCGTGGCCCAGCTCTATTGTTTGGGTTCCTAATGTCCGATCTTTCCACATTGTCTAGTGGCAGATTGATACATCCTGATGACCGATGTCTGACCACTCTTGGCTCCTTGGCGCGCATGCTTTGCGAGGTACTGGCTCACGCCGCTTGTGGGACTCGCTTACGTGGCACCAACATTACCAGTGGTTAATAACGCTCAAGTCGATACAATTTATATACTCTTTTAACTTTAATAATAAAATATTCATGTGTCATTTAATTGTACCACTTCTACTCCAAGATTAATTTTCTCGATCCTTACACTGTACTCTTTTAGACTCAACCAACACTAGTAGAAAAACATTAAATATATAAACCAATTTTAAAGACAAAAAATAATTAGTCGCTATATCAATTAACTTAGATATTATTTTAGAGACTAATTTTTTTTTTTATCTAAATTAGTTTCTATTATTGATAAATAGTTTTTAAATTGATATCTAATTAGCTACTTAAATTTTAACTACAAATGGTTTAAATTCTAAACTTGATAATAGATGGTCTACATATAAGTCTATTTATAATAGACCTTCTAATTAAGACCTTCTATTAAAACAGTCTAGTAAACAAATTAAATCTTAAGAATAAAATAAAATAATATATATATATATATAAATAAGAGAGAAAATCATGGAAACATAATAGAAAAAAAAAAGTAAATCAATAAGATTTAATTGCTGAGTCACATTTAATTTGTTTTTAAAAATATTAAACTTTTCTCTAATTTAACATAAGTTGAACCTAAGTCGAATCCAAAATAAAAACAAATTTATTGAATCGGTTATTTAATATTTTGCGCTTCACAAATTAGAAGGTGTATGTAGGTAATACCCACATAAATAATCTTAGGGATGGCAAAGCGGGGCGGGCCGTGCGGGCCGGCCCGCAGCCCGCAGGTAAAAAACGCGGGGTGGGATGACCTTTTCAACCCGCTAACCCGCATTAGCCCGTCCCGCATTAGCCCGCAACCCGCGCGGGCCAGTTGCGGGACGGGGCGGGCTGGCCCGCAAACCCGCAAGAAAAAAATATTGACACTTAGTAGCAGCAGGGCAACCTAAACTCCAATTAAATCAATTTTAAACACGATAAAGGAGCAAGACACAGGAGAAGTAAGCAGAGGGTATTTTAGAAGTTACCCATGACCAAACCATTAATTGAGCCAAAAGTTATCTTATTTTTATTGTATTATTTTTATGAAAAATTAATTAATTAATTGTCATTGTTTTAATATATGCAGATGACGGGTAAGATTATAATTATGAAAAAATGGATGAAGGTTCTACTAAGGTGGCATCCAATGTTATTGAAATGGAAGAATGTCAATAATGTTTATGTTTAATGTTTTTGAATTAATGTTTATGTTTAATGTTTTGGAATTAGGTATTTTTAATGTTTTGGAAGTGGAAGAATAGTGATATTTGATATTTATCTTAATGTTTTGATGTTTGACTATATTTGAAAAGGAAGGAAAAAAAATTAGGTTTGATAATAACAAATATATAGGTTTAATTTGACAATTTTTTAATAACAAAATGTAAAAAAATAAATATTTAATTTTTTAAAAAAAAGAACGCGGGCCAGCTCTTATGCGGAGCGGGTTAGGAATTCTAGCCCGCAATAACTTTGCGGGGCGGGCCAACCCGTCCCGCATTTTTGCGGACCAAGCGCGGGGTGGGCCAATGCGGGGCGGGCTGGCCCGCTTTGCCATCCCTAAATAATCTTTTATGTAATACTCATGGTTTCAATTATCTCCGTATATATGATCCACAAAAAAGTTATCTATGCTCGCGTTAGCTAGAGAACATTTTCTTTATGAGTAATTCTTTGGTAATTTTGATTTACCTACAAAATCTATAAAATTTTGTTGGTAGCTACATATCCTTTTCTTCGTTTCCAAGTTGAATCCGTGTGTCTTTCTCACCTCCTTTGCATTTTCTCATTCCTTTTCCATCTCTGCTCGTCTTATGAAGACAAATATTTATCTCAATTAAAGTTGTAAATTTTGTTCACAACTTCAGTTGATTTTTTTAAAATAATTAATAATTTTTAAAATTAAAAATTGTACATAATAATAATTTAAAAACTGTTTAAAATTGCATGAACTAAATAAGAATAAGAATATTGTGAAAATTTGTATTTTATAGATAAATATTAAAAAAATTAAAACTATTTTTTTTTCACAAAAAACAAAGTTACCTAAAATTAAGTTGGATTAGAAATAGGTTGTGTAATAAATGTAAACAATTTAGTACTTTTTAAATATTGTTAAAATTAAAAATATTTTTGTTGTTTTTAAAAAATTGAAATTATGTTCGTCAAGTAGCGTTTAAAGTTGATACAATTATAAATAAAAAGAGTATTGTTTAAACAATATTTATAAAATGATAAACAAGTACAATTTATACATGATTAGAGAATAGAAATGTAGGAAAAGTTGTCATCTATGAGAAACTGTGTTACATGGTGATTTTCTTCGTTGTCTTCGTGGTTGTCCTTGTGGTTGTTGTTCGGATGGAAGGGTAGGAGGGGGCAGAGGTGGGACTGTAGAGAAAATTGTCCATTTAGACAGTAGAGTCATCCTTTGTAATGATACTCATCAAATATTTTAATATCATATTCTTTTAATGACTTATATTTAATAATTTAATTTATTTTTTAATACATTTATTTTACATAAATTCATGTATATTATTACTTTTTACATATTATATAATTTATACTTTCATATATTATATAATCGAAAAATTTATACATAAATCATATCATAAGTTTTATAAGTGAATTTTTAATTTTAACAATATTTAAAAAATACTAAATATTTTTAATTTATCAAACAAATAATTTTTAACCAAATTTATTTAAAATTATTGTAAAAAAAATTCATTTTAATTCTTCACTTTATATATCATTTTCTTAAATAAAAGAAAATTAAATTTTGGTATTATTTATAAAATAAATTTTTTTAACTATATATTTTTATTTTTAAAAATATTAATTATCATTTGTTTAAAAAAAAAAGCAAAATCAACTCTACTTGTCAACTCAATTGAAAACTTTAGTTGAGATAAAATATACTAAACTTGATATGAATCCAATAGCAAAGATGATTCTTTGACATTCTATGGACTCAACTTGAGTTGGAGATAGCTTAGGCACTTATAATAGAATTGGATCAAGGTTCTATGTTTCAAGAACTCACCAAGACTTGCACCAAACACCAAACTCATATGGAGGAGCCATCTATTGTCAATTGAACCGAACAAATTGTGTAAAAATGCAATTGCACCGATTAAAATTCTTAAGAAAGCATAAGAACTGAACAAAATGTGAATTGGAGCTACAGAACCGAATCAAAACAGAAACAAATGCAAACAGCCGAACATAAGTGCAAGAGAAGGAAGATGAACCGAACAAAGAAGCTTAAGACATGTTTATGCTTTGTATGATAATGGAGATGAAAGAAAGAAGAACTTATGGAGATGGATGCTTTGGTTTGATGATCACGCCACTTAAAGGATGAAGACTCCAAGATGAGTGAGCTAGTGCTGCCACTTGAGAGAACCAAATGCACTTAAGATAAGACAAGGTGAAGGAGAAGCAAACTCTCACAAATTCTCTCTCAAATTGAGTAGAGTTTCTCTATTACAATTTTCGAATCTGAATTTTACAAGGTAAGCACCTTTATTTATAGCCTAAGAGGTGCTGAAATGAAAAGCTAATTAAATTCAAAATTCCCCCCCAAATGACATAAAAGTGGCGCCAATCCTAGAGCATGAGGAAGGTGTGACTTCCTCTCTTAATTTGGCACCTCCCTATTACGTCTACACCTCTCTACTAAGCTCACACCCCCCAAGCTTCCTACTATTTTCCTAAACTAAAGACCTAAAGGTGCTTTTACAAAAGAGGTTTCTTATGTTTCCCTCTAAGCACCTTCGAACAAAGATATTACAAAAAGAGAGAACAACCTCCCATTATTTCCTAATGCTTTGAATTGACTTCTTGTAAGCCTTTGAGATGGGCTACCAACTCCATGAGCGTCTAGCACTTGAGCCTCTTCCTCTTCTTGTCCTTGAGTATTGGCCTCCATTTGGTCTTGAACTTGATCTCCATCATACTCCCCGAGTTGGAGAGAATTCGACCACGAATTCTGGAGACCTACAAAAAAAGGAGTTAGATCACTGATATTAAATGTATGACTACCAAGGTATGTATCAGGCATATCTAACTCATAAGCATTGTCATTAATCCTTTTGAGGACTTGGAAAGGTCCATCACCACGAGGCATTAGTTTGGAATTTCTTTGAGTAGGAAAGCGATCCTTCCTCAAATGGAGCTAAACCCAATCACCTTCCTCAAACAACAATGCTTTTCTCCTTTTATTGGCAAGTTCAGCATACTTGCCAACCTTCTTCTCAATTCTCATCTTGATGTCTTTATGCAAAGTTTTCACAAAAGAAGCCTTTTCATCCCCATCTTTGCACAAGACATCTCCAAGAATGGGAATAGGAAGAAGATCAAGAGGTGTTAAGGGGTTGAACCCATAGACAACCTCAAAAGGAGAATTTGAGGTGGTAGAATTTACTACACGGTTATATGCAAACTCAACATGGGGTAGTAAATTCTCCCACACTCTAGGATTCCCGGAAATGAAGCATCTCAATAGTTGACCTAAAGTTCTATTGACCACTTCGGTTTGACCATCGGTTTGTGGGTGATACGAGTTGAATTGAACATAGACACTTTAATACTTTTGAATACAACATTATATGAGAAAATTAACAACAATTTAAGGATCAAGGAGTGCTTAAAACAAAGGAAACGAAATTAAAACCACAAGACAACAAGCTGAAAACAGAAATGGAATCAAGGAAGCTTAAGGAGTCATCAATGGAGACATAGCCTTCCAAAATGATGATCCAAACTCAATAAGAGTGCTATTGCCTTGTATACTTCCATGGAACAAGATAAAAGTGCAATTGAAAACAGAAACACAAGAACCGAACAGAATTGAAGAACAAGCTAAGAAATACAAAACCAAACGGTGAAAAGGATGAAGATCACTAAAACAAACCAAACTACCGATTTAAATTGCAAAAGATGAAAGAATGAACACTTATTGGAAGAAGCTTGCTGGATTTGAGAATTTGGAACTGCATCACGCCACTTGGAGTCTTGTTCCAAGATAAGTGAAAGGTTGCCGCCACTTGAAGCTCTCCATTGACACACAAGATAAGGCAAAGGAAGAAGGAGACAACAAAACTCACAATTTCTCTCTAAACTTGAGTATAGTTTCTCTACATCTAATTTCCAATTCTGAATTTTACAAGAGCCCATACCTCTATTTATAGTGTGAGGGTGCTGAAAAATAGGTGGGAAAATTCAAATGAAACTCATTTGAAATTCCCACAAAAAACAAGTCACATGGGAGGTGTGACCTTTTTCTACTATGACACCTCCTAAAAACTACACCTACACCTACTCTCCTAAGTCACATGGACAATGTGACTTTATTTTACATATTCACACTCCTTTATTTAATATCCACACCTCCTCCAACTATACAAGAGTAATTCAAATGATGCTCTTTTATTTAATGCTTGGCCTTGCTCCTCATGGTTTGGACTTGGGCTTCTTGGGCTTGGGCTTGGGCTTTCGGCTTGGGCCTCATCTTTTGCAAAGACTAATAAGAAGAACTTTAAATGCTTTGGCCCTTGTCCATTTCTTCTATTGATAACATCTTTTTGATTCTCATCAGTGGGTGACAAGTGGTAGAAAATAAAAGCTTAGTACCAAGCTTACCCCACAAGGTCTTCTAAAAGTGACTCAAGAACTTTGGATCTCTATCGGACACAATAGTTCTAGGAATCCCATGCAAACGAACCACTTCTTGAAAGAAGAGGTTTGCAATATGACATGCATCATCCACTTTGTGGCAAGGAATAAAGTGAGCCATCTTTGAAAAACAATCCACTACCACAAAAATGGAATCCTTTCCCTTTGATGTCTTGGGTAATCCTAAGATGAAATCCATAGAGATGTCAACCCAAGGCATTGAAGGGATAGGGAGAGGAGTATATAGACCATGGCGATGCATCCTAGATTTAGCCTTGCGGCAAGCTATGCATTTATCACACAAACTATGAACATGTTTATGCATATGAGGCCAATAGAAATGTTCATGCAACACATCCAAAGTTTTAGCAACCCCAAAGTGACCCATTAATCCTCCCTCATGTGCTTCTCTAACAAGAGATAATCTAATTGAGCATTGGGGAACACAAAGACGTTTTCCTTTGAAAAGAAAGTCATCTTGTATAAAAAAATCTTTGTGTCCTCCTTTAAGACACTCTTGATAGATAGGAGAAAAATCAAGGTCATCATGATAAAGATCCTTAATGTGATCAAAGCCAAGATATTGAGAACCCAAAAGGGTAATCAAGGCATATCTTCTTGAAAGTGCATCGGCCACAATGTTTATTTTGCCTTGCTTGTGTTTGATCACATAAGGAAATTGCTCAAGGAATTCCACCCATTTAGCATGCCTCTTGTTAAGTTTGTTTTGGCTTTTCAAATATTTAAGAGATTCATGATCACTATGAATCACAAACTCTTTAGGAAAAAGATAATGTTGCCAAGTAAACAAAGCCCTAACAAGTGCATATAACTCTTTATCATAAGTGGAATAGTTGAGATGACTTCCTTTCAATTTCTCACTAAAATAAGCTATGGGGTGGCCCTCTTGAAGGACAACAACCCCAATGCCTATGCTTGAAGCATCACACTCAATCTCAAAGGTTTTAGCAAAATTAGGAAGGGCTAAGATGGGAGCATTAGTCAATTTTTCCTTCAAAATATCAAAAGCTTTTTGTTGTGCTTCTCCCCATTGAAAAACCACATCCTTTTTTACTATATCATTGAGTGGTGCGGCTATTGTACCAAAGTTAGGTACAAATCTTCTATAAAAAGAAGCAAGTCCATGGAAACTTCGGACTTCATTCATGGATTTAGGTGTAGGCCAATTTTGAATGGCCACCACCTTAGCTTGATCCACATGGACCCCTTTGCTACTCACAACAAACCCTAGGAATTCTATATTATCAAGTGCAAACATACATTTAGCAAGGTTAGCATACAAATGTTCCTTCCTAAGGGTTTCTAAAACTTTCCTAACATGCAACCTATGGTCTTTCAAAGATAAGCTATAAATGAGTATATCATCAAAATAAACAACAACAAACTTACCAATGAAAGGTCTCAAAACATGATGCATGAGGCGCATGAAAGTACTTGGAGCATTAGTTAAGCCAAAGGGCATAACTGACCACTCATATAAGCCAAAGTTGGTCTTAAAAGTCGTCTTCCATTCATCACCCGGTTTGATACGGATTTGATTGTAGCCGCTTTTAAGATCAATCTTTGTAAAGATTTTTGAACCATGCAATTCATCCAACAAATCATCAAGCCTAGGTATGGGATGCCTATACTTAATTGTGATGTTATTTATAGCCCTATAATCCGAACACATTCTCCATGTGCCATCTTTCTTAGGGACAAGGATAATAGGCATAGCACAAGGGCTCATGCTATCTTGGACCCATCCTTTTTCAATCAAAGCCTCTATTTGTTGGCGAATTTCCTTGGTTTCACTTGGATTGGTTCTATAGGCCGGACGATTTGGCAAGGAAGATCCCGGAATCAAATCAATTTGGTGTGTAATCCCTCTCAAAGGTGGAAGGCCTTTTGGAGGATCTTGAAACACATCTTGAAACTCCTTTACCAAATTATCCAAGTCATGAGAACTATCAACAAGTGGTTCTAACTTAAGAGGTCTAGGGATAGCTAAGAAGATAGGATTGTGAGCCACTATTTCCCTTTGAACCTCATGCCTAGACACAAGAAGTGTAGGCTTAGGACTTTTTTTATCTTTTTCACCCTCCCTCTTTTTTTTCATAATGATTTGGTCCTCATGGACTTCTCTTGGAGAGAGAGATTTTAAAGTAACCTTGTGACCATGGAAATCAAAAGAAAGTTTGTTGGTAAAGCCATCATGAAAAACTTTTCTATCAAATTGCCAAGGCCTTCCCAAAAGAACATGTGTTGCTTCCACGGGCACAACATCACATAATACCTCATCTTTGTATTTTCCAATGGAGAAATGGATGAGGACTTGTTTATTCACAACTATTTCTCCTACTTCACTAAGCCATTGCAATTTGTAGGGCTTTGTATGAGAGATAGTAGGCAATCCAAGTTTATCTACTACTCTTGTACTAGCCACATTAGCACAACTACCCCCATCCACTATTAAAGAACAAATGTTGTTTTGAATAAGACATTTTGTATGAAAAATATTTTCCCTTTGACTTTCATCAAAAGGTTGTGAAACTTGTCCAAGAAGTCTTCTCACAACTAACAAATCTCCTTCAAGTGGACTCTCACTCTCATGCTCACTAGACGCCCTAGAAGGTGAAGAATGCCTAGGTGAATCCGAATCATTCTCACTCATAACAATGCCATTATGCACAAACATATTCCTTTTAGAAGGACAATTAGACGCAATGTGACCATAACCCATACACTTAAAGCATTTCTTACTAGACGATTTAGTTGGGGATTTAGGCCTAGATGTAGAAGGCTTAGATTCCTTTAGTTTGAAAGAAGAATCTTTGAAAGGAAATTTAGAAAAAGACTTTTTGTTCCTCCAAGAATTGTTGTAGTAACCATCATTGGGAGCAATTTTGAAAGAATTTTTCTTAGCAAGTTGGGCTTCCACCTTCATTGCAATATGAACTAAAGAACCCAATAATGAATACTCTTGTAACTCAACAACATCTTGAATATCCTTCCTTGGACCACTCAAAAACCTAGCAATCATAGCTTCATCACTTTCTTTCAAATCAACTTTAAGCAAAAGCGTTTCTAATTCCTTATAATAAGCATCCACACTTAGCGTGCCTTGTTGAAACCGTTGGAGTCTCAACATGAGGTCTTTCCTAAAGTGTGGTGGCACAAACCTACGACGCATTTGATCCTTTAAAGAGT